>NC_080671.1:115782153-116074295 GCF_030247195.1 Topomyia yanbarensis
ATGTTTGAGGTAAGCCATGTTTCACATAGAGCAAAAGCATCGCATTTTAAATTATGCAGTAAAATTTTTAAGGAATCAATTTTAGGTATGATACTTCTGCAATTCCACTGTAAAACAGTGATGGAATCTTTCATTGGAGGAGGTGAATTACCCATTGAAAGATACAATCGCTGCAAGGATGGGCCATTGAGCAATCAGCTGCTCTAAAAATGTTCTAATTGTTGGGAGGAAAGCTGAAAGTATACTCTTTAGTGGTTCAGAAATATTGAATGCTTTAAAAATCCAATCAACAATTTCAGAAAATTTCAATAATCCTACCCCCGGCTGAGGCTCAGAGGAAGTCGAAATTTTATTATTTCCAGTAATGGTGTTCTGTTTGGATTGTACGTTCCCAAAACCGGGCGGAATTGATTTCGGTTTTGAATCGGAATTTTTCGGTTTTGGGTGCAGTTTATCTATTGGTGGAGAAATTTTAAGGCCCTTTCTTGGCAGCTTGGGAAAAGAAGACTGTTTTCTTTTTCTGGAATTTCCGGGTAAAACAAATGATGTACCTTCGCACGCTCCGTCAGAGTCAGACTGTTCCGAAAATAGAGATGTGTAAGTGTTTTCTAAGAAGATGGGTTTAGGGGTAGCATTTTTCAACATTTCTGCATAGGAGCGCTTAGACCTCTCCTTCAAGGATCGTTTAATTTTATCCTCACGCAATTTATAAATGGGGCATGCAGGGAGCTCATGTGAGTTTTCTCCGCACATTAAACATTTTTCTGAATTTTCATTGCATATATCCTCTTGATGAGAACCCCCACATTTGCCACACCGTGCCTTATTGGAACAGTAAGTGGCTGTGTGGCCAAGCTGTTTGCAATTAAGGCAATTCATTACACGAGGAATAAAAAGGCGAACAGGGAGACGAATCTTATCGATAATGACATAGTTGGGCAGCGCAGACCCAGCGAAAGTCACTCGAAATGAGTCAGACAGTCGATAAACTTTTTTATCTCCTTCGTGTGATACTGAATGCAATTGCTTGCATTCAAGTATTTTTACGTCTTTAAGTATGGTGTCTTTGAAACGACCAACCCCATGCTTAATTATGTCATCAACAGTCAAACTCGATTCTGTGATGACCCCATCAATTTCAATTTCCTTTGAAGGAATATACGCTCTATACTCACGCGTAAAAAGCTCGCAAGAAGCAATTGCATTGGCTTGTTTGAGACTACCAACGACAATGCGTATTTTATCTTTATTGACTTTGACGATCTCTTTTACATCCGAGAATCGCGAAGTCAAATCTTTAGAAATTTGAATAATATTTAGCGCCTTTACTTTACGCCTAATAAATACAATCCATGGTCCCGTTGACGACTCTGGGTAAATTTTAATTCTAGTCGGATTTACATTTTCAGCATAAGGTTTAGGGGGAGGGTCTGTTACTCGTTCTCCCATCTCTTCATCCATTTTACCTAGGAAGAAAAACTATCACAAAAAGGAATGAAAAATATACCTGTTATACCTGTAGAACACACCTCATGTGTTACGTTGTAAACTCGGTGCCCGTTGTTTGACAATGTGACACTTGCTGTCCTTCTTCGTCGCGTTGCTTCTTCAGTAGAGAAATAGGCCTACCTGCAACACTTCAAAACTCTCTCCGGTTAAGCTGCTCGTCGGTATCACCACCACAAGCGCGCTCTCTCCGTTTCCACCGCCGCGGTAAACAAATGTGGCTACCTGTGGCTTGCTGCGAAAATCCCACTGTCGATGCGGCACTTTTCGGTGCCACTTGTTTTCCTTATTCGTCGTACCACTTCTGCGGTAGACGAATAGAGCAAATGAATCTACCTGTGACGCTTCCCCTCTCGTCGATTAGAATTGCCCGACGACACCAATACAATATATTTTTTCTGTGTGTACAGGCACGATCACTGTCGATTTCTGCCACCGCGGTAGGCAAATTCGTCTACCCGCGGTTTGCTGTCAAAACACCGAGGATGTCGTTGACCACGCCTCCGACGTATCAACTGTCGACTCACACTTAACAAACTGGTCTCTCTCTCTCCCACAAAAACGCATACAGCGTCTCGCACTCCGTCACTCTCTCGAGAACAAAACCTTCCACCTGGAGGCACAACCGTCTCGGCCGGTTGCAAAAACTGTTGAGTATTTTTTTTTATTTTGCTTGAATTAAAACAAGTAAATGTTTGAATTATCGCCTGGGCCGAAAGACTATCCAACTCAATTCATTCGCCAATATCAAAAATGGGAGTGGGAAATACCAAACCATGAAAGAAACTAATCTGCTCAGTAAACTCACGTGATACATATTCGATAAATCTTGATCGCGTTCATGAATTTTTTATTACTCCAATCTAGGGGCAGATTACTCTGGGGATGTATAACAAATTTGGATGAAATCCGCACAAATGCATTTAATTTCCATTTTTGCATCAACTTTACACTTCCTCGTAGAAAAATTTGTTTTAACAAACGTTTTACGCTCATCCACTTTGTTCGACGTTTTGTTGAGTATAGGACAAATTTTTTATAGGGTTTTGACGCTTTACACGCAACGCAAAATACATTGCACGTAACGCAAAATACATGATGAATTTCTATTATGATGAAAAGAACTGCATTTCATTTCGCTGATTTTTAAAAATGCTTCACAAGTGATCTGCCCCTATACTACAATACTAACAGTGCACAACCGCAATTAAAAATAAACGGTTGTTTTCTAAATAGTATAAACACCCAATTATTAAAAGTATTTTAATCAGATGATTCTGATTCGGTTAGTGCATAAAAGAACACAATCTACCGACAACCTGCAAATTTTAATGTCTCATGGCCTTTAATAGTAATTTTGGACATTTTTAAAGCCAAGTAGCGATGTTTCGCAAAGTGAAATCTTTGAAAAGTATCGTTGACTTATCCACTCCGGACACAGCTTTTGACTACTTGGATATGAGCACCGCTGGTTTTGAACTGATTACGTTTTGGCGTCTCTGCTGTTTCCTAATACATTACGCATATATACAATCGTGTAACGCGACTAAAATGTTGCTACTGATAGCCACATTAGGTTCCTCATGATAAAATTATCTAAGAGCGAATGATGGAAGCAAAAAATTGATACATATTGACGTGACTAATAAATCTATATGTGATCGGAATCCGACCAAAAGAGACGACTGAATCACGTTGCTTACTTTACTTACTTTAAGGGGAGGCTTTCATTCTCCTGACCAAAAAGTCAGAAAAATTTGGATTTTTTTGTGGGCCAATGAAGAATTATAGAAGGAAATAATATTAGGATTCACTTATATTTTCGTCTTCATTTACAATTTTTTTTCAAGACGATAAAACAAAATGGCGCCCGTGGCGACGTTCTGTCTAAGGTTAGTTGCGCGTGGAATACCAAACTTATTATAATGCTCTAAAATAAACTAAGTTTATTGGAGGAATTATCTAAGAATGGGTAAAAAACTTCAAATTTGACGTAATGGTGCGAACGCAAACTTTAAGATTGATTTTTAGCCCTTTTTTCACTTTAAAGATTCACTAGAAACGGTGAATACGAAGAATTTGTAGATTTTATGGGTCATTCCCCCATTTAAAAAAGTTTTCTTTCGAGGGGTAAAAAGATGAAGACTTTTCAAAAAATTATGTTTTGAGATAAACACGTTTAAAGTTTTGAGCACACCTTCGATTATTCGTGGTAGAATGTCAATACTACATAGAATTATGTGTTTGGGACATCGCTGATCACGAATCTGAAGTCAGTTTTTTATAATTCAAAATGGCCGGTCCAATATGGCGGACCCCTCCTAAAAATAAGTGGTATTTCATCCAAAATCGTCAAAAGAAGAATTTGTGGTTTAAAAACAAGAATTTGAACCTAACCTTAATATGAATTAAAATTTAAAAAAAATGAAAATGGCGATTCCAATATGGCCGACTAAAATGTTATTTTAACAATTTTGATCAACATTTTTCGTTTTTCACCGTTTTCTGTGGTTGTTTGAAAACTCACGTTTAGTCTGCGATGCCTCTACAGATCAAGCCGTGAAACACGTTCCCGAGAACTGTACACTACTCTTCTACCTGATGAGTGCGTATCGAGCCGAGAGCGTTCTATGACGGCAGGTACGCCGCTTCGAACAATGGCCTGTAGGAAATTTTTTGATGCGCCGTTTAACACAATATAGTAGACATTAGTGTCCTTTCCAAAAATGGAAAAAGTCAAATTTTTGCAAATTTTAAATGAGAACCTCCCCTTAAACATTTTGTCTTAGACTATTATATACGTACGTAATTCTGGCTAACATGAAAACACCATAGGCTCTCATGACTAGATTCGCAAACCGCTTAAGTTTTATTGAATACATTGTTGATTATGATTGTAGCAATCAATTTTATCGCAGTCTTCTATAAATTATCTTCTACAACATTTTCACGTTAAGATGTATTCACTAAACAGAAGTGTATTACAAATTGTTTAGGATTACTCGAAATTTCGCAAAAGAAATATTTTTTCAGAAAAGTTTCGGGAGGGGCTTTAGCCCCCCCTCTGGTTACGTGCCTGTGTGTTGTTTAGGGTGATTTTCAATCTATTTCGCAAATGTATATATTTTTCGATAGTGCGTGAAATTAGCTTTCAGTATCCGTATAGATATTACATCTATCCACAAGTAAAAGTTATTTTTTAAATTGTTTTTCATAAGGGTAAGTTGGCGGTGCTACTCGCGGGGCAAGTTTGCAGTATTATTTACGGTGCAAAAAGAGCCATCAAAAAATTTTATTTCTGGAATTCACTCCAAAGTAAGAAAATCTTTTTCTTGTGTATCTCGTCAATACAGGAAACATTTACTTCGACCAAACGCCTGAAGAATTTCGAAAATTTGCTATTGAATATGGAGTACGCGTCAAAGTCATTATTCCTGGGTATTGAGACTGAAATATAATAGCAAATGTCGGTTAATATATAGTTTTATTGAGAAGACATTCAGCATGTTCCAAAGGGACCATGAAGTATTTGATTCTCCATTTGACTGATTGTTTTATGGTGTATCTGTACATACCGGCAACTTACCCCGGGACCGGGGTAAGTTGGCGAGTTTTCCGCGTCACATATTTTTGTGTCTAAAAATGGAGACAATGCATCAAACATTTTAATAAAATTCTGAGATGTTGCCAACAGTCTGCCCTTCCATGCGACGTATTCCGCTTTGAAAAATGTAGCTGCATCAAAGCGGTAAACAATGAAAACTGAAAACACCGCCAACTAGCCCCGATCTCCACTCCTGAGCAAAAGCCAGTGGATCCGTTTCCAAATATCGGTGTGCAAGGTAACTTAAAATAATATTGTATTATTTTATTGTATCTACATAAATCGTTCAGCTTACGAAATGAGGTGCAGCCATCATAATAATAATTCTAGAAGTTGATCATTACTAACTCCCGTTGTACTGAACGATATATTTAAATTCTTACACTATTTGGTCGAAATAAAATTTCAACTAGCTTTTACTACAAAGGATTCACATAAGAGACGTAAAAATTTGATTTTTTTTATTAGCGAAATTCTGATTGGTTCCAATTAATGCAATAATTATTCAATGCGTGGCACGTAATAAGACTGTGGTGTAAGCCATGTCTGCATATGATTTGCGCTTAAATCTTTATCTATTAAAAGAACAAGCAGCGATTTAGTAGCTTATGATTTAAGATTTTATGAACTTTTTGTACCCGATTTTATCAACCTGCCGTTAATTCATTCTTTTATGCCAGCAATCAAGGTAGTTGGTTCTGCACTGTTAGGTAGTAGTCAAAATGTAGGGTAGTTTACCTAATTTTGATGCTGTTTAAAGTAATTGATGAACTAGAATCGCATTTTCCTCAAATTTTCAAAAAAAAGTAAAATTTTTATAATAAACTAACAATTTGTCACATATTATCTATGGAAAACATAACAATTGAAAGTGACGTTGTATGCAATACGAATTGAATAGGGGAGAGTGGGTACGCTTGATCCCACTTTTGTTTTTGTCTCATAATTTTTCAATGAAATAAAAATTTCAATTGCAAAATTCTCCATCTTATAGTCAATTCGAATTGTAAGAGCTATGAATAATGTGTAAATCCGAATACTATGCCCTGTCAGTAATAGGAATAGTTTTAAAAATCATGTCAAAATGAATTTTATGTATAATCGTGTGGTAACTTGATCCCCCGCCTATAGATACGAAAGTTCAGCTAAACACCTGTCCTGACAAATTAATTATTAAGATTACCTTTTTAGTTGCACGACAAACTTTAACCACAGCAGAAAGTCGAGACAAATATTTGCGGTAAATCAATGCTGTTTAACTGGCTTTTTCAACATTCAATAACGTATACCATCATTTGTTCATGTAAAAAAACATTTTATATCAAATTATAGTGCCAGATACGTTATAAAAAATTTGTTTTTCTATTTCTGTACAATTCGAAAGAGTTTGAGAGATATAATGATAGGGATCAAGAATACCCAGTGTTACGGGGGTCAAAGATACCTGTTGTATGAGGTGAAAAAAAAAAATTTGTTTCTGTGGGTAGTGAAACTTTTTATTCGAAAAACGTGTTTTTCTAGGCAAAATCCCTTAGAAAGTAATCGTACTTGAAAATTTTCTAAAATATTATACAATTTTTCCAAAACAAATACAATACATCAGATTTGTTTTTTAAACATCATAAACGACCAAATACTTCATTTTCTGTTTTATATTGTGATAACTTTATGCGTATAGATTAGGAAATATGGCCAGGGAATCAAATATTTCCAAGGATCAAGTGTCCGCACTCTCCCCTACTTAATATTATTTTTTTTATGTTGTGAACGTGCCAAACTGCAAACAAAATTTATTTTTGCGAACTGTCTATAAACACCGGTCCGGAAGGTACAATTTAGCGCATATTAGTCTCTAAGACTGCGACATCTGTTCTTTACTTTATCTACCCCTTTTAAACGATCTCCTGCCAGCGCGCTTGAATCTTCACTAAACAAACTTCGAATTGAATCAGCTAACAAGATTCCTGTTCTCGTTTGTTATCTTCTATGTCATCGAAGCGTATTAATCTATTCATTTGTAAGTAGGAACACACCAACCTGTCCGAACCAATGAGAACGGGCGAAGCCTGTCGAAAGCCACAGAACCAGGCTCAAACCGCGTATCTCTATAAAAATGCCTCTGCCCGGGTGCCTGTTGTTTGTTTGATGACGGAAAACCCTAAATAATAGCGAACCTGTTAATCCCACTGTTGAAATTCTTCGCATAACTTTCCCACTAATAAAACAACCAAAAAAGTAAATAGTAAGTTTGTGGAAAGAGAAAGTTTCATTGACTTAGACATGGATACGATATTAATAACTAGAATAGTGAGATCGATCTTGTAAAACTATTCATCACTGTCGCTGCTTACAAAAACTTAAAACATGGCAAATACATCCTTTTCCGATTTTAGTAAAACTAAAAGTCGCCCGCTCAACAAGAAAGTTATCAGCGTACACGTTCGCAAATAAAATGAATAGCATCGTGGATCGTGGCTAGACCAACAGACTGAGAATCTTCTGATTTCTATCAGATTTTACCACTGAAAATTTTTCGTCAGTCGTTCGTCATTTTTGGAACATGGGCGTAGAATAGTTGTGAACTACCAACGCCCTGTGTCTAATTAATTAAAGAATAAATTCTGCATTGTACTTTTAAGGAGATTAACTATTAAATTTCGTTGGCAGATTACATTGTCATTCATAATGATTCTACCTGCAAAATTTCAGATCGATCCTATGCTTGGAAGTTGGATTAGACAACTGTCGGACGGTTCGGCTAAATACATTTTTTTGCACTGATGGGGCATTAGGTTTGATTTTTCTGCCAACTAACAACTTGAGATAGTTCTCTGGTTGCTTCTAATTATGTAGGATGATAAAATGGAGATAAAAAAAATCCCGATTTTATTAACTTCCCCGTTTTATCAACCAAAATTTTTCGGCTGGTTGATAAAAACGGGTCATTACTGTACCTATGTATTGATAGAATCAAAGGGGAATAGGCTGAGTGGAAATGAATTTCGTGGAATCAATAAGTTGATGAAACGGAAATAGTAAACCTTGGTTGCACTTTCCTCTATCCATTCGCGTGAATTTGTTGCCAAGAAAGTTTTCGTCTCCTTAGCCTGTCATGGAGACGACAACGCAAAGAAAAACCGAAAGCTATCATACACGCAACACTTGAATATGAGTAAAGCCATGTCAAATGATCCTCGATTTTTTCGCAAAATCACCGATCTTCATGAGGTATATTTTATTGTATAGGGATTATGGTGATTAGCTTTTGGTATAAATATTTCGTTACAATTCCTTTTTTTATTTAAGATATTAACCCTTAAACTTTATTTCATGATAAAATTGAAAATTTTATATCTCAAAAACTACTGAAGATAATCCAATGAATTTTTGCACACTTATGGAATGATATTTGCACTATCTTATAAAAATGTTTTTGCTTTATAATTGTGTGAATAACGGTACTTTGAATCTATTTGAAGTTTTCAATTGTATTTTTTCTTGTGTTCTTCACGCTAAAAATTTTCAAAACTTATGTCAAATTATGCGAAAATCTTTCACCTTCAATAATCTGTATTGACAATTTTTCATTTTTGTTCCTATCAGGAGTTATAGAGGATTTTGGAACAGTGCGCTCTTTCAACGCACGGCCCACTTTGATGCAACCCGCGAGAACGTACATATTGGCAACGCCGCACGTCGCAACGTCCTAATGCGCATCGCTTTGAAGGAGCGTATCTCATGTTCAAAATTGGCATCTCTGAGATTAAAGCAAAAAGACAAGCTTTTCTTTGTGGATAATTGAAAGTGATGTTTTCTGAGTAATTTGCATGCTCTTTAGCGTTATTATATTGTTCAAGAGTTATTTAATTTTCTGTCACTCAATATCTCGGACAAGTACGCTCGGATGTTGCCAGCCGATGAACCGATGAGAAACCCCCCCCCCCCCGAAATATTTTGGAGAAATTTGAAAAAATTGAATATGTTAAACAAAAATATGCCCAATATTTTAAATGAAATTCTCAAAGTTTCATTTGCAAAAGTTATCTTGTAAAAAAATTTCCTTGTGGTGAAAATTGGCTGCAGACTCGACACCTACCTGTCGGCACGTTGTGGAGGCTAGCTCAATCGCCGAGGACTATAACGAGTAGATCACGGCGAAGCGAGGAGCTAGGAGCTTAATGGTTCACGAAACGGATATCGGTACCGAGAGAAATTTCGCCACATTCTGTAGTCCTTGACTGACGGCGAACATGGACTGGAGAGTGTGAGGGAAGTATCCCCATAGAGGCCACCAGGCGATTCGCTACCGCATCGGTCAATGGAACCCTGCTGCAGCACGAAGAAGGACGGGCGGCAAGCTAAACTCGAAGACGAAAGCCTTTAACGAAAACCTCTTTGTTGAGTTACTTCGGCGAACAACGGAATCAAATACGTTGATACGGCTGACGGCTAACAAGAAGGATTGTGACGGCTTGTGACGTTACAATGTCACGAAAACTAGGGCCATGTAGTAGACGGCGTGCAGCTTACTGGTTAAATGAGTAACTCAGTATGCTATACGCTGCTTGTCGTAGATCCAGAAGGCGGGCTCAGAGCGCAAGATCGGAGAGTGAGAGAGGAGTGCAAGCGACGTATCTAGAAGGTAGGGACTCTTTAAAACAGGAGATCAAGCTTAGCAAGCCAATTGCCATAAGTAGCTGTGCTGAGAAATAAACGCCAGTCCCTGGGGGACGCGTACTGAGTCGTCATGACGAAGATGAGGGTCCGTCGACACCAGCTGAAATATGTCCGGGTAAGCTAAAGATAATCGTTGAGGGTCTCTTCCCGAATCACGATTCAACTACCTGGTCACCGACACCGTACGGCGAAGAAGAAGGAGGTAACACAGTCGAGTGGCAAGTGACTAACGACGAGCTCAAAGACGCGTTGATGTGACTAAAATCAAAGAAAACCCCTGGTCCGGAGGGAATACCAACAGCGGCGCTGAAAGCTGCGATCCTGGCATATCCGGACATGTTCAGACATGCTGAAGTCTTTAGACGATAGTAATCCCCGGAATGAGGAAGGTGCAGAAACTGATGTTGCTGCCAAAGTCAGGGAAGTCACCAGGCCATCCGGCCTCGAATAGACCACTGCCGCAGCGTGGCATAAAAGAATGAGCCAGATCCTGAAGAGCTACTTCCAGAGTAGAGCACTGCTGTACCAGACGAACAAAAGGGCAGAAGGCAATGCGAGTCGCAGCGGGCGTTACTCAGGGCTCCATTCTCTGTCAAACACTTTGGAATGGGATGTAAGATGCACTGATAACATAAATTCGTGAATATAATAAATCATGCAATGCATGAATTCATTCGTCGTTTTCTGCAACGAAGTATTTTCGTGCATTGTAAATAGTTTCGTTCATTTCATAAACAAGAATGGCCGTATGGTGAGCGAAAGCTTTCGTAAATTTTACACATTTAATGTACACTGCACGAATGATATCGTTGATAACGATATTATTTTTCGTGAATGAAATGAAATGTTTTGTTTATTTTAATAAACGTTTGTGTATATTACGAACGATTTCGTTGGTCGCACGAAATCTTTTCGTTTATCTTAGAAAAGTTTTCGTATTTATTGGCCTCTTATTGTTTTCAGTCGATCTTTTAAGATCGATGTTTTTTTTATTTAAAAAAATCTATCTGGCCAATACGATTTTATTGTGATTAGAAGAAATGGCCGCTTGATGAACGAAATTTTCGTTTATTTTAATAAACGTTTATGTATATTACAAACGAATTTGTTGGTCGCATTTTATCTTTTAGGATCGATGTTTGACAACACCGATATCGCTCTGGCAGAGAAAAACTCAAAATTATTCATACAAAATCAATGAGCAGTTCGCGACGGCTCAACTGATTCTGTACTGCTCCAGATTCTGAAATTACTGGAAGCGAAAGAGGTTCTGGAAATCTTCCTGCAACCGGCGGACACGACTACGACTACTAAATAGTCAGACAACAACAATTATCTGACGAATAGCAACAATGGCTCCATATTGCTCTTTTGACGTGGACGGTTTGACGAATGGTGCTCGTAAATATTATAAAGATATTCGTATATAACAGCGAACGACTCGTTTGCTGAATGAAGCTGTTTCGTAATAAACTAACGAAAGTCATTTCGTGGTTTTCACGAAAAACTCGTAATAAAAAACAAAAGTGTTTCGATAGAACTACGAACGATTCATCATATGTACGAAAAATTCGTATATTTTATGAAAGTTGTTTATACGAAATTAATTCCGAGAGATTTACGAATATGTTCTATCAGTGTGGGGTCTTAACACTGCGGCTGCCCAGGAAAGTGAAAATCGTTGGTTTTGTGGACGATGTGTCAATAATGGTGAGACACTTGAAGAAATGGAGGTATCGGTGACGGAGACAATAGATGCGATCGAGAGCTGGATGAACGGGTCAAGCTGCAAATAGCTCACCACAAGACGTTGTTGTTGGACAGCAACTGCAAAGGGGTTCAGCGGATACAGATCACCATTAAAGGGCATGTGATTGCATCGAAGCGTGCACTGAAGCAATTGGGAGTGAGAATCGACAACTGATTGAGCTTAAACAACCACGTTGATTACACATGCGAAATGTCGGGTCTTTATCTAGTATTTAGTCATCGATACTGCTTGGGGTGCGGCGCTGAAAACCAAGTGAAACCGCGAAAAGCTGAACAGGACGCTTCGACTACTGGTCGTACGAGTTGCGATTGCGTACCGGAGGCAGTATGCCGTGATGCCGAGATGATCCCCATCTGCATTACCCTGACGGAGGATATCAAGTGCTACAATCAATGAAATGTCAGAAACGTGAGGAAGATGATGAGAATCGATTCGATGATGACGTAGCAGCAGGAATGGGATAATACGGAGAAAGGAAAGTGGACCTACTGGCTCATCCAAACCTGTCGACGTGGGTCAATAGAATGCACGGAGAGATGACCTTCAACCTGAAACAGCTTCTACCGAGCCACGGCTGCTTAAGGAGTATCTTCATCGGTGTGGGTACGCAACGTCAACACTGTGCCTGGAGCGTCTTTGACTGTCCGGGGTTTCAAGTATTTGAATGTCCGAGGAGAGTCTTTGAATGTTCGAGGTTTGAAGTGACGTGCAGGGAGCTACTTAAAATGGGAGAACCGGACATCAACCCGGATAATGTAGCCTACAGAATGACAAGCGACGTAGAGACGTGGAACGCAGTAAACAGAGATATGATGTAGATCAGTGATTCTCAACCTGGGGTCCGCGGGCCCCAGGGGGCCGCGAAGTCATTGCTGGGAGTCCGCGAAGAAAAATATATTTTCCGAGTGCATATTGAAATTTCAAATCTTGTTTCCTAACAAATTGAAAATAACATATTGATAGCATACAAAATTGATGTTTATCTGTGGGGGTCCGCAGCAACCCAGTGTGATATCTAAGGGGTCCGTGGTACGAAAAAGGTTGAGAACCGATGATGGCATGACCGTCTTACAGCGGAATATGCATCGAACAACGATTTCGGGAGAGCAATCACCGCCAGGGAACTCTCCGCAGGTATAAGCTAGATCCACCGCCGAGGACTAGTCGAGTAGACCGCAACAGAGCAGCGAGTATGAGTCGTCGAAACGCCAGCGAACCGGACGTCACGCTCCATGCGAATTCGCCGGACCGACCACGGCTCCCCAGAATCGATATTGGGAAAACTTTTTTCGCCAGGGAACTTTCCGTTAGCGTAAGCTAGATTCACCGCTGGGGACTAGACGGATTAGACATCAATGAGACACCACTAGTCGCGGGTCATCGGCACACCAGTGCACCGGATACCCAGCTTCACCAGAATCGCCGAACTGAACTCGGCACCTAGCTGATTGGCTCGATCTCGGGAGAACTTCTCTCGCCGGGGAATTCTCTGTCGGAGTAGGCCAGGTCCATCGTCGGGGACTAGACCGAGTTGTTTGCGAACAAGTCGAGGACTGAATGGACCATCAAGGAAGTAGTGCTAAATGGCCCAAGAAGAGAACTAAATGGCTTAAATGAGTTGCGGTGCTAAATAGCACCGGTTACGGAGCCAAAGGGCTCAAGAAGTTGTAGTACTGAAACCAAATAAGAATCGGTATCGGGAGAACTTCTTTCGTCTGGGACCTCTCCTTTAGCTTACAGTCAGATTCACCGCCGGGAACGAGACCGCGACGATACACCACCAGCAAACCGGATGCCCCACTCTACCGGAATCGCCGAACTGACCGTAGCACCTGGTTAGTTGGCTCGAACTTCTCTCGCCGGGGAACTTTTCGTCGGTGTAGGCTAGATCTATCGTCGGGGACTAGACCGAGTAGTTCGCTAACCAGTCGGAAGATCAACGAGGAAGTGGTACTGAATGGCACAAGGGAACTGAAGGGCTCAGTAAATTAGACAGCCTGAAGTTTGCCGCCCAGATTGTCCTCGTAGGGGAAGAGCATTTATTCTCTACCAACAGCTAGTTTTCCTACCTTGACTACCCAAACCTGTTCCCTGAGTTGTTGGTTTTTGAACATTTTTTCCTGCTCAGAATGTTTTTGAACATTTTTTCATATATATACAAAAAAAATTTCATATCCCCGCCCGAAAAAATTTCTTACTACGCCACTGGGTCGATCACACGAATGATGTATTGCGTTAAAAAAATTTCATAAATATGTTCGTCATATTTTGTTTTTGTGGCATCCATGTGGAGTGAAAAATTTAAAAATTGTATTGGTCAACACATGTGTAGCATATGTCGTAATGGGCGCAAAAAATACAACGAAAATATGGACATGAACAAAACACAATTTTCCTTAAATTTTCAATTTTACATCCCATGTTTATAGTAATGGGTTCCTCTATAACGCGTTTAAGATATAGGAAAATTTACACGTTTAACCGTTGTGTGTCCGACGCGGTACCGGGGTACCTTTTTAAGTTTCAATTAATTAAATTCCTATGTTTAATCCATAGCTGGAAATTGAAACTTTGTGACATCTTAGAACTCCACTAAGTCAAGCTGTTGGATTATTAGTATTGTTGATATAGTAAGGGTGGGAGTGGGGAGGGGCTCCTGAATATTTTTACTACGTAACAGGCCGACGTGGGTACCCGGGTACCCACAAAACTAAAATGCCCCTAACTAAGGTAATATCCAACCGATTTCGATACTTTTGGCCGTTTTGGGTTCAGGAACTCGTCCACTTTTGGACTTGGTAAAAATGAATCGGGTTACTTCATGCGGTTCCCGGGAATTCGGGTTTCCGGAAGCAGGTTCCAGTGCTGGGGTACTATTTGCGAACTTCAATGGAATACTAGCAATATGGGTATCAAAATTCTTGGAATTGCATCAGTAGGCTGTATCTCGTGGTTTTGGAACCATTTGGTGATTTGACCCCGGAACTAACATTCCGGAGCAGGTTCCCGAGGGGCCGTGAGTGGCCATTCCATTCCAATTCCATTCTTCAAATTACCATAGGATCCCGTAACAATAAAAAACAGACTTCCGAGACAATTTGAAGAGTTTTGATACTCATATTGCTAGTACGTTATTAAAATTTACGAATCATATCCTAGTACTGGAACATTACTCCGGAACATCAGGATTACCAAAAACCAGATCCATTATTCCAGTTCTATTGTACAGAATCAAAAAGTGGACGTGTTCCTGAATCCAAAATATCCAAAAGTGTCCAAATCGGTTAAAGGAAGCCATAGTTATGAGCATTTCAATTTGTGGGTACTCGGGTACCCTCGTTGGCCTGTTAATTTTTCTTCTTATAGTGTTTGCCAAAGCAATGGAACTGGAATATTCGATGACTCAACAGGTACATGCGGAAAACTGTAACAATGATTTTGAAATAAAGATCGTTGATGATTAATTGAAATTCGACAAAAATAAATAATACCTTACCAGAACTTGAAGAACCACCAATTAACAGGATTAACAGAAGCAATAGTGATATAAAAACCCCGACATCAATGCGATTGAACAACAGATTTTATATAAACTGTTTTCAAAAGACGCATCGTTGTTTAAAGGTGAAAATAAAAATGTGAAATAAAATGCTGTTAGCATAAGATTTTACACTTTCATATATTAATGTTGTAGACTAAAAAATAATTTGGATATAACGTAGATGTATTTTGACTAACAAAAGTGTTTTTAAAGATGTTAATTGTTAGTAGCGTTAAATTATAATAATAAAAAATATATTAAACAACTATAATTTTTGTTGTGCACTTTAGTCAAAAAAATTTAACGCATCTCAAAATATCCGGGAAAAAATCACCTTCGATGATTCGTATTGAAAAGTTTGCCCTTTTGCGCGAATCGAGAGATGTAGTTTCTTTTAGTCATGCGATGCGCACTTCCCACATGATGCGCTTTCTGACGTAGTGACGTGCGACGTTGCCAATATGAACGTTCTCGCGGGCTGCATCAAAGTGGGCCGTGCGTTGAAACAGCGCACTGTTACAAAATCCTCCATAACTCTCGATAGGAACAAAAATGAAAAATTATCAATACAGATTATTGAAGGTGAAAGATAGCCGCATAACATGACATAAGTTTTGAAAATTTTTAGCGTGAAGAACACAAGAAAAAATACAATTGAAAACTTTAAATAGATGCAAAGTACCGTTATTCACACAATTATAAAGAAAAAATATTTTTATAAGATAGTGCAAATATCATTCCATAAGTGTGCAAAAATTCATTGAATTATCTTCAGTAGTTTTTGAGATATAAAATTTACAACTTTATCATGCAATAAAGTTTAAGGGTTAATATCTTAAAGAAAAAAAAAGGAATTTTACCGAAATATTTATACCAAAAGCTATTCACCATAATCCCTATACAATAAAATATACCTCATGAAGATCGGCGATTTTGCGAAAAATTCGAGGATCACTTGACATGGCTTTACTCATATACTTACACATTCGCCTCAAACAATAAACCCAAGCGAACGGTGTATCGTGCTTGAATCAAAAAGCAGTGTCCGTACACGAATGAAAGATACGCACCAAGCAAAATGAGTCAACGCTGGTGATGATGGGTGGTGCGAAAGCATGCAGCGCAGTTCTCTGCTCTGCCTGCTGTCCAAAAGGCAACCGAGCTTGCCCGGCCAAATCTGCTCGTTAAATAGTCGATGATGAAGCGTTGCGCGTTAGGTACATAAATCTGTCGTGCCAGACTAGGGAAGCGCAACCTTCTGTGTGAAAATGCGTGGTATTTTAACTATGTTGAACATTATTTAAAATTTTATTGCCATGCTATCAAAAATCTTTTGGTTTATCTATTGGAATCTATTCTTAGAAGTATTTCTGAGCGATATGCGCAAAAATTGAAAATTTACCCTAAGATGGCTGAATTATAACCGTTTAAAATTGGACCACTTTTCGTTACATACCATTTTTGTTGAATTTGCAAAGTGCACCCCCATATCGAAAACAAAGACGTAGTCCTACGTCAAAAATATTCGAGTACCGGTACTACAGGTACTGGGGGCTTCTGTACCGCAATACCGGTTCTCGTCAACATGGGTCGGTACTGCGAACCCTAATACTGATGTCAGTGTTTTAGATTTGGATGGAATCTGTCCGGACAATTTTGGCGTCAGTTTCATGTGTTTTTAAATAAAGTTTCCTTGCAGAACATAGTAAATTAATTTTTTTTAAATATGCAGTGTATCATACACACGGAGATCAAAAGAACGAATAAAAATGAGCATCAAATTCATGCTCGAAAACCTGCTACGATTTACTAGCATCTGCTTCTTAAGCCATTCCCTGTACGGATAATTAATTTTGTGCCTAGTGTCCTGCATGTCCGATGATAAAACTCATGTCCGCTGAGTTCTTCGGTCTAGACATACAAAATACATAAATGCCTCCTACTCAAAAAAGGTTTCTCGAAATGTATTCGCAAAAATGCGTCAAATCATGCCGCCCGCAACCAAGTTGACATATAACCGACGGTGTCATCGATGTCGGTCGGTACACGTTACATTAATCAACATTTTGTGATGAACAATGGATGACAGCTGGTAGGTATGGTTTTTGTACCGGGTAATAAATCTAATAGAAGGGGCAGCACGCACATAATCTGCGGGTGTTGTGTCATGTGGCGTTTTGCGGTACCTGATGAGATGAGCAAGTCAACAAATGAGTGTGTGTTGCTATGCCACTCAACCCGCTTTGATGAACACAGGGTGGTTGTTTTAATTAGAAAAGTTCACCGAGCAGGGCCAATTTGTGCTAGTAGAGGATGGTAGCCAGGGGAATGGAATATGTAGTGTTTTACCAGGTGTTGATTGGAGTGTGGTTTTAATGAGTATCGTGAAATGAGGGATTTCGTATAGGAGTGACCGACTGCGCGAATGAGTACGTTACATTTGTTGCTGATATGTTCTAGATATTTGTTTCAGAATGCACAATAGTTCCATGTACTTACTTTATTATTATCACAACTACTACAAAGAGATGCAAGTATCACGATTGCATAACCAAGGTTGCTCATTTTCAAAGATAGCACTGTTGATGAATCATCAAATAAAAATAGGTAGCAAAAATTCACAAATGCCCAAAATCGGATTCGGTGCCTGAATTTTAACAGTTTTTCACGTTATTTCCTCTGGTAAAAATGATCGATTTTATGCAGTAAAATTTTAAAATTAATACACTTTAAATAACCAAAATTTCCTTTCATCATTGCGCTGACAGAATATCAGAGATTGTACCGAACCTGTCACCCATCGCTGCTACTGGTTCTTTATACGTTGAAGTAAACGCTTGAACATCAAATAAATCTGCGCCTAATTCGCTGAAGTAGGAGAACAGTTTGTAAAAAAAAGCACAAGTAGCTTTCGAGTATCCTCCGGAGAGCGATGTGAGTGGTTATTTTTTGACACGTCGCCATCAAAGCCCTTGCGTACAGAAAGCTGAAAATGGCTCGTCGCTTGTTGGTTGCGGTTGATTCGGAGATGTGGTTACCAAAACATTCGAGACCCGTTCCCTGCTGGCATCTGTTGATAAAGAAAGCGGAATCACGTAAAAAAAATGGCCTTAGTTTATCAGGCACGGAAGAAAACTCAATCATCTTGTCGTTATAAAATTTAACCACGTCCGCGTTCCAAAACGCTTTGTCTCTGTTACTAACCAAAAAAAAACCGGACGAACACCCACTGACTGGCGGTTGGTGGAGCTGAATAGCAAGAGTGAAGGCTTCACTGGAATCAACTTTTCAGCTAGCGGCATCATCAGTCATTCCCAGCCACCCGGATACACAAAGAACGGCTCCAATGTCCTCTTCATAAATCAGCCACGTCTAACGAAAATAATGATCTAATTTTTCCCCGCTGAAACAGCATCCCGTTCCATTTCAGCGGAAGAAGTATGATCGAAAAGCGTTGGGGGAGCGAATTTTGCGGAGAGGGGGGGCTTTTTTAAGGTAACTTATCGAAGGCTCAATTCACGCGTCATTTCCGTCCGTGTTTGGTGTGGATGTGTTTTTTTTTTTGGAACTGAAACGAGAAAATACACCAGGGCATACGGGAAATTCGTCCTTCCGAGAAAAAAAATGATTGTATCATATATACATATAGCATATGGGCAGGGTTCATTATTGCAATTCCAGTTCAATATACCTATACGTTATACAGCTGAGTCAAAATTTTCCAATCGGAAATTAGCTGAAATTTCAATTGAAGATTTATTTTTCGGTAGTGTTTGTTATTACAAAATTAATTCCAGATGGTATCCGCGAAAACAATATTTGTGTCGAAAATATTGCCTTTCAAATTTTTTATCTCATTTGATTTCAAACATTTACTGCGGACGACCCTATTGGCCGATTTTAATGATCAAATCAAAAATAAAACAATCAAAAGATTAAAATTTTTTGCGATCCAAAATATCTCAATTATATATAACAACATGGAGAAAACTATCTTGGCCTCTTTATCAAGCGACATAAATCCCCATACACTAGCATTTAACGCCGTGGAAAAATCGACCCGCCATTTGTAGAAACGCTATTCCAATCCAAAAGTCGGCTTGTACCGACTTCAAACAACGGAGTGAAAACTGTCGTAGTTTTTGACGCATTTTCAAACTGCCATGGATGGATAGTTCGTACTCATGGTAAACTAGTGGCATCACCGAGAGAAAATGAATCGAAAATTTCAAGTGAAAATTCAACCTCTTTTCCTAGAGCTACTCGCTCCCTGTCTCTACATCACCCTCTCTCCATAGTTCTCTCTCGTCGTGTTCGTGGCTAATATCATGGCTCATACCTATATTTCCATATTCATTTCCACGTTGTGTCATAAGATCAATTGTTTGTATTGTATTGGGAAAAAACCTTAAACTAATTTATGTTCAAACCCTGAAGAAGAAGACATATGCTTTCGAAACGTTGATAGCTTGATCTAAAATTAATGTTTAGGCCAGAAATCGATGATCGAAAAAGCATCTTTTAGTACTAAACCAAATAAGACGTTGTAGCTTTCTAATAATTGATCAAGGTCCTTTAGCAAAGTTGAAATACAAAATAAACAATAGCAATGTTTCCATAGAAGGAAAAACGAAAAAATGGTAAATATGAATCGAATAGAAATCAATATTGTTTTTCAAGTACTTTTTCAGATGTTGGCGAAAAAACTTTCGAATAATAGGGTGTTCAAAACCACCTACGAACTTTCTGAAATCATGGCCCTCAAACTCATCTTGTTCGTTTAGTTTATTTACTATATTTAATCCATTTTTTAAATTTCATTCCTTAAAATCTTCTTATGGTTTTTATTGTTCTGTATATTTTATTTATTTTATTTTATTATTGTATTTTATTATCTACATTCACATTAATTGGACTCAGTTACTTATTTGATTACTTTTTTCTTCTTAGTTATTTTAATTATCTTATTATTTTCAGTAATTTCATTAATATTATTAAATTTATTATTTTTATTCATTCTACATAGGGGAGCCCGGGGCTAGTTTGCGGTTGGGATAAGTTGGCGGAATCCCTTTTTCTATTAGACATATAGCGCTGCCTCTCGTTATGTACCTCAAGTTATGTGAAACCCATTATCCAATGTGTTTTGGTTTCAAAACATTTTGTTTTGTGGAAGTTTTGGGCGATATTGTGTTTTCGAGCATACCAAGTAAATTTCCTAAATTTTAAACACTGTGTTATTTAGGGTGATTTTCAATCTATTTCCCGAATGATTATATTTTTCGATAGCGCGTGAAAAGAGCTTTCAGTATCCGTATAGATAAGTTGGCGGTGCTGCTCGCGGGGCAAGTTAGCGGTAGTATTCACGGTGCAAAAATAGTCATCAAATATTTTTATTTCTAGAATTCACTCCAAAGTAAGAAAATCTTGTTCGTATGTATCTCGTCAATGCAGGAAACATTTACTTCGGCCAATCGCCTGAAGAATTTCGAAAATTTGCTTTTGAATATGGAGTACGCGTCAAAGTCAATATTCCGGGGTATTGAGACTGAAGTATAATAGCAAATATCGGTTAACATAAAGTTTTATTGAAAGGATACTCAGCACGTTTCAAAAGGACCCATGAAGTATTTGATTCTCCATTTGATTGCGGTACACTGGTACAAGCAGGTTTTGTGTTTCGTTTTGTGCCCATGCTTAGGATTCGTACCGCACTCAGAATTTTGTACCTAAACTCGTACCGGGTGCATGAGTGCGGTTCACTCGTGGGGAACTGAACCAAGTTTGTACCGGGTACAATGTTGGGTACAGTTTTCGTTTTCTGCTTTGTGCTTCGCTCTGTTAGTTCGTACATCGCAGCACAGCTCGGTTAGTTTCACGCAGTCTTTACAGTTGAATGTGGTACACGTCCCAGGCGATTTTTAGCTTCGTCTATACTCTTCAATGTATTGCTTTTTGCTAGGTTGAAAACGTACATCTTTTTGTATTTAAACGAATTTCAGATCATGCTCATGTTTCAATTTTTGTGACCGGTCTATTACACTAAATATTTAAGAAAAAATAGGTGTAAGTTATATTGTTAAACACATCAGTATTATAAGTTCAAAATTCGTCATCGTAAAATTTATTGCCACAATTACTTTTACAGGGTATAAGTATTACTGTAATTTATATCAGACTTACTTAATCTTTTACTTCAAACGGGACTTTGAATATTGTTTACAGGCGGGTCGCGACAATCAATACAAATGGACAAACATGATCTAATTATTATGTTTATAATGTTTATATTACATTATTCGATGAAAATATTATTCAGCGTGCCGGGCTAGTTGTAGCATTTTCACGTCGTATATCTATATCTATGAAACTAAATTCATTTCATCAAGCTGAGTGATAGAGCAGTGAGATGTTAAATTATGACTGACCTAAATATATTATTTTGATTCATTGATTTTTCAAAATATGAATACGATCAGCTGCAATTGAATTGTAATATGTAATAATATTATGTTTCCAGGGTTTAGCTTTGATCGATAAAAAAGACATTATTCTAAAAGCTTACAATCAAAAGGTTCGATATTGGGATGCCTAGTTCAAAGGAATTAAGAATAAATTTCAATGTAAATTTTGTTCTAAAGCTTGACTAACATATCAACGTTTTACGTTCAAGTCAGCCTTGAATACGACACAAAGCACAAAGATAGCATATTTTTGACGCATGTTAGCAGCTTCTACAAGTAGAATGACTGGCTGGCCTTCTCGATAAAGTGAATACGAAAACAAAATTATGCTCCTTCGAAAAATTCCAACCACAGTGACACGCCGGTATAAACCACAACCGAACTGCACCCGGTACCGGTTTGGTACAAACCGGGGTACGAAATCGGGTACAAACTGTTGTGTATTGTACAAGCACGAAGGAAAGGCACAAAACGAAACACACAATCGAGTTCTTGCCGCGTTCAGCAGGGTGCAGTGTTCACTACAAACCTGAACCGATCGAGTGCAAGAGTTTGGTGCTGTACGCGTACCCAATATTTTTGCACCGGGTACAAACTTGGTGCGGTTCCAGGGAAGTTATAATTTATATAATATATAAGTTATAAACTCTTATAATATATAAGTTATAAACTCTTCTCACTTTATTTCCAAAATCTGTAGGTGACACGACATTTGAAAAAGTTTTTGTATACCGAATTTTCTTTTTTTGTTTTCAAGAATTGTTCCAAGGACCGGAGGGTGAATGGATTGACGGTATTGAGTCAAAAAATTTTAAACGGGTTAACCAAACTAGGTTTCAAATCCAATTTCATTTGAAGATCCATTTAGGATAGTATTTTTTATTGCATCATCAATCCACAAGGATTTTGCGAAACAATAGGTTTTGATGAAAATATTACCTTGGGTTCAAAAATTTATTGCGGGTGACCCAATTGGTTAGGTTAGGTAAGTTATTTAGTTAGGTTAGTTAGTATGAAAAGTGGATTTCTGTGATAAAATCTTTATGTACAGAAAATTTATATCTATATATTAGTTTAATCGTGAATTTTCATTTAATGGGTCACCTAGAAAAATGTCATTCATAATTCATAATTCTAGCTCTTCATATTGATCTCTTGTAGAACATAGCTTTAAGATTTTGATTTTGATGTTGATTGCAATATTCCTTAATAGTGGTGAATGAAGAAATCCGTGAGTAACTTTTTAATGTTGTATGCTTTTCACACCATCAACTGTCCAAACCAAAACTCAGCCAGTGGTTGATATTTGTATGGTGTTTGGAATACTGATGTATATTTGTGATGTGCTGTATGCTTACCTTTCTCACCTTTCATTTTGCTTTTGTCACAATATAGAATTTTTGAGTCTTATTATGGCATACAAGTAGTACGTCCATCTAATCTATACTGAATGAATGTCTAACTAATGTGTCATTTTTTCCTTCACTGTTTCTCTTTCGGAAAAATTCAGAAGCATTCGGGAATATGCAAACGTACTCGACCTTACAAGCGCACTAGCACATACCACAAACAAACATCCACTTGATAAAAAGACATACAAACGCTTGAGTCTTCCGCTGTAATGCAATCCTGGTAGCAAATGCGATCATTCACGTAAACATAAGCCCGCGATCTCGCAATCATAAAACATCCCGGTTATTAAGTTAACGTGTTAGCAATTTAATTTATAAACATGGTTTTAGCTGCCCGAAAGCTCCTACTTTTGGTCAATTTTGAAAGCCCGATATTGACACTAGCCATGCCATTAGAAAGCTTGAATTGGCTGTTTATTCCGGTTGGTTATCGGAAATTCGTTCTCGCACGATATGAATAATGTTTGATGAAAATTTACTTTAATAAGAACATAAATACCTTGCCTCGTCCCTCGCGGCAAGTTCTCTGCGTTTGCTTTCTAGGATTAATTGCATATGGTCGAATGAAATGAATTAGGGGAACATGGGGGAGACTTGACCATGTTTTCAGCTAAACCTGCGTAAATCTCTAAAAAGGCCCCCAATCCCTCAAAAGTCATTGAGATATAATGTGCAAAGTATTTTGCAAGTTCATGAATTTTGCAGAATTTAATTTTCCAAAAGTTTTAAAACTTTTTCTGTGATCGTTTCTTTTGGTCAAGTTTTAAAAATCATAACAAAAAATAGTGACATAGAACTGTAATTTTTTCCATATTGTCGAGTTTCTTAGGTAGCAGTAAAAATATAGAAGGGTTGCATTTCAAAAAAAATAGATTTTTTAATACAGGATGTTTTAAGCATTAACTATACTGCTTACATTGCATGTTCACACGTCACGAAATCAGTCACATTACTGCTAACTTTGTTTAATAATAATAAAATATATAGACTGATGTTTGAGGTGGGATTTTTTGTGGCGTGATTAACATTAACAGTAGATACCAAAGCATAGTAAATATCAGGAATTTTGTACCTTTCTTCAGCTTATTGCCACTTGGTCAAGTCTCCCATAAAATATTGGTCAAGTCTCTCCAACATTAGTTATTGCGTTCAATGTCGTGCAAATTTTAGCAATAAGTAATCCAATATTCCGATTAAAGTAAAATTATTTCACTGCTTCATAAGGAATAAGTTGATATATGAGTACTTTAATAGCAATTAGTAGACGGGTAGATATGTCCGTACAAAGTTTGATAAAAAAAATAACATCATTTAATGCAAATTTATTAATTACGGAATATTTTCTACAAGGAAAGAATTTTTCATTCCAAACTTTTAAAATTACCTTAAGGGATCGAAACAAGTATAAAAATATTTTTGAGAACATTTTAAGAACCAAATAGAAGACGTCATAGCCAAATAATATAATCTTGTGCTTGGTCAAGTCTTTCCATGGTCCCCTATGCCGAATATAAATTTCAGGAAGAGTTGCAAAACAAATAAACTCACAGCATTACGATAGCATCATATCGGTTGTATATTTGCACTATATTCGTCTTATATACGTATACAGAACAAGTGAAAATGTTATATTTCGGTTGTACCGGTATACATTTATGATGCTAATTTAGAGCTATAGTGCATTGTTAATACTACAACTTTATTGTAGCATTTACAATGCACTATAGCTCTATATTATGCAACATTAGTGCAAATGTATAACCAATATTGTGCAATGGCTTAATGCTTCTGGTTACTTGGGTTCAGTCTACGTCTCAAAAAAGACATGAACTAGAAGTCTCAGGACGCTATTGCCGGAGTGATTTCTTTTCATCACATACATTCCGAATCGCCGTTTGTGAGAATATTAGAAAGCCAAAGCGATTAAGCTTTTACGAATGAATTTATGCATCCGAAATTATTTGCATACAACGCATACAAGCCCACGTGATCAAACCCGTTAAAATAAAAACGCTCGTACTCTGCGCGATAATACAACCGTGGTCGCAAACGAGAAAACATACAATTGTAATCATCCACGCCAATTCACGAAATGGACACCTCATAAACCTAAAAACTCCGCTGTGATAAGGGGAAACCGATTACTGTTTAAAGGGTGAACGTTTCAACAGCTATGAATTTATAGAGGTGGAATCAAGAGCGATTAGGCAATCAAACACGTTATCATACAAGCGCTCGAATCTTTTGCCATCATCTACGTATACCCGCTTGAAAGCACGAAAACACTCCGATAATTAAGTGAACGCTTTAGCACCCATAAATTTATAAGCGCG
The DNA here is from genome assembly GCF_030247195.1 of Topomyia yanbarensis. Classification (NCBI taxonomy): domain Eukaryota; kingdom Metazoa; phylum Arthropoda; class Insecta; order Diptera; family Culicidae; genus Topomyia; species Topomyia yanbarensis. Next base: position 115,807,462 of record NC_080671.1, read on the forward strand.
AAATATGTTTATGTTTGTTGATTCATTAGCTTGCAGAATTCATGCGATATACGCACTCGATTAGAAATGAAATGAAAACAGGATCCAGTTCGGTGTGAATAAAAACCTTGATGAATCAATTATAAGAATTCAACAAATTTTTAATTACAAACTAATTGACTAAAATTAAACAGTTACGAAAATCGGCACAATAAATTTTGTACATCAAGTTAACAAAATTAAAAATATATAAAATAAATGAAATAATTACTGTTCAAGAAAAAAATGAAATGAATGAACCACTTCCACCGATCAAATCTATTCAATTAGGAAAAATAATCTTTATGTATTAATTGAATAAAACAAACAAAATGAATGTAATAATAAAAGCGCTAATAATATTAATGAATCCCATTAAATGAACAATATTGGTAAAATGATAATATAACGAATGAAAATTACATACCGACTAGATCGAATAAAACATTACTTCAAATATAGGGTAAGGTGGGGTAAATCCGACCTAGTAAATGGTTTTGGCTGTAAAATGCTCATTTTACATCGGATCGTCGTTTTATATACCAAATTAAAGGTTAGACTCCTGGGCAACTTTCTGTATATAGAATATTATTCGGATCTTGATAATATTTTGTGATACAAGCGTTTTACGAAAATGTTCATTTTTGCCGTGTTCAACAATGGTGGGGTAAACCCGACTCCCTGTGTTTTTGGTTGATTTAGTGCAGATATTATTCAAATTTTATGGATTTTAATGATAAATCAATGAATGTTGTGTTATTGAATTGTAACATGAAGAAAATGGAGTTCAATGTCAATTTTGGAATGCTACAATCACAAGCAGTAGCACGTAATTATATTCCCATTTGCATCGGAGAAATTGCTTGACGAATACTATAATCATCACGTTTTTGTGTATTTCGTTTGAAATTATGAACCATTTTTCATAAAAATAATATAAAATAACAATAAAAATATATTCCAATTTGATAAATAAACATTTTCTTAGCAAAAAAAGCGGTCGAATTTGCCCCACCGTGTCATTTTTCATTACGATGCAATTAAAAAAAAGTTATGAAAAAGGTTGAACCCAATTCATCTACACACTTTGTAGGACTTTAATCAAAGAATTTAAATCCACTTACATTTTTTATGCAATCACTTTAACAATCAGAAATATCTTGTAGGCAATAATGCACAAAAGTCAAATCAAAAGCTGTAAAAACACACTTTTTGTCGTTTGAGCATCTCAATGTAGATTAATAAAATGCTGTCATGCCACCATTATGATTATTTTCGATGCTCTACACGACACCATTGATATTAGTTGGCGCAGTGCTTCTGATTTTCGGAAACAGAGGGGGGTCGGGTTTACCCAACGGTCGGATTTGCCCCACCTTACCCTACATGAAATACCCAAATGAATTAAGAATTTGCCCCACCTTACCCTACATGAAATACCCAAATGAATTAAGAATATTGTCTATAACAATGTTTTAATGGCCGCAAGGTTCTACTGTATCGATTTTGTTGACTATTTTCGGCAAATTTAGAACTAAGAGAAACGAAAGGACTGAAATTGATTGACGGATAGGTACTATAGAGCGAATCAGTTAAAAAACTAAAACAAAAAGCTATGGCTAGGCAGGCTCATATGGACATGATCGAAAAGAAATGTGAAGAATCCTTTGCCTTCTACTGGTTCCACCCAAGTCTACCGCAAGGTTGTTGATAGAACATAACTCATCGTCCCGTTTTACGATCGACGCCGGCAATATGCGTCACAAATCATCGCTAGCTATTTAAATGATTGTAACTAATAAAATGAATATAATGTACAGGACGAATAAAACGCAAAAATGAATGAAACAAAGAAAACGAATAAGATGAAGAAAATGAAATAATGGTACTTACCGAATTGTTAATAAAGTAGGGTAGACCGGGGCTAGTTGGCGGTGTTTTCAGTTTTCATTTTTTACCGCTTTGATGTAGGTAGATTTTGCAAAATAGAATACGTGGCATGGATGGGCAGACTGTTGGCAACATCTCTGAATTTTATTAAAATGTTTGATGCATTATGTTCTGCATTCTGTTTGTATTTTTATGCCGTTTACAGAGATACAGATTGTGAATGAACGAGTGAAGTCCCTATACAGGGTAATGAGTATTTTTTTTAATGAGCATGTTCTCGCCACGTTTCTATTATCACCCTGCCCATTTTGTGACGTTAGTTAGCTCAGCATCTGCCATCATTGTTCAATGCATTGGGTCAAATGGTCAATTGGGACACTCGGTTCGAGTTTTCGTTGCACTCAAACACGTGCATTTCACTGTTTTCAAGGTATTTGTTGTATTATATATGTTTTAACAACGAAGCAAACCTGCTAGGTTATAAGCGTTACATCGATTGTAGGCCGAGTAATTAATAAATTTGTGCCGCATTCTCTCTAATAGGTTGAAAATAGGCTCTTTACCCTAAACTAGTATCACCATAGTATCGAAATGATCAGGACTGTGTCGGAAATAAGTTATCCACAATATTTCGCGTTGTAAAGCGAACCTTACACGAGTGAAAATATTGATATTGACAATAAATCTATTATTGATCTTTATATTGAAGGTTTAATGGCATCTTGTAAATACTGATTATTTAGCTATCAAACAGGATTGACGTATTGAAGCAAGACTGCTTTTAATATTTTTACGTACGACTACGTCTTTGTTTTTTGATAATATTGTTGTCTCATGTAGGATTCGCTTAAGTACGTAGTTGTAATTAATGTGCTCATCACAGTATGTATGTATTTATACGATTATTCTTCATTTCCAAAATGTCGTGTATTGAAAATGGAGCTTTTGAAACTTGGTTAAATAAAAACTATGGCTATGTGAAAATTTGTGAAGCGGTTTGGAATTAATCTTGCGAGTGTAAAATCCATCATAAACAATTTTGGGAGACACTATTCTTGAATGAACTGGCAGGAAAAGAGGAAGAATAAGGATTTTCCAATGTGGATACGAAATTTGACCAATAAAGTGAGAACGAACGTCAAATCCTACGTATCAAGAAACAACAATCTGAAGCCCTATAAAAGCAGAAAATTGCCAAACAAAGTGAAGAACAAAAGCAAAGTCCTGCACAAGGACCCGAAAATTGAAAGAGGACTCACAATCTATCCCAACTCCACAATCTTATACTGCAGTGGAAGGGTACTATGTAAACGTTACGGACTGGTGGATTCAAGTGAAGAAATGTGGTCGAAAAAGGCTGATATGGCAAGCAATATGTTCCTGCTGTTTGAAGACTACTAGTTTTTACACTACCGGGACAATAAATCTGTCGATCTGCATATATAATTATTGCCTTTATACGAGAAGCATAGTACTGTGTTGGCCGACTTTAGAGTCGGCATACTACCCTAAAACAACTCCCAATTGGCTCAAGGTATAAACTTCGTTGAGAAAGACATCAATCTAGCGAATTGCCCTCAGCTTTGGTCCATCGAAAGCTACTGGGCAACTGTAAAAAGGGATCATAAAAAGATTGTTACGCAGCTTGGAATATGCAACAGTTAAATAAGGAAGGTGTGGATAGCGTATTTTCGGTACAGTTTTTATAAGCATCAAAAAATTTCGATTAACAGTTCTGTGTCATTGGTGGCCAAAAGAACTTTTAGCCATATTGGCCGCGTAAGTGTCAGATTCGGAAGGGTTTAGAGAGAACCTAATTAAAAACATTTTCGTGTCAATGAGTATTGGATGTTTATTTGAATAATTGCAACTATTACCACAGGAAGCAGTTAATATTTAATGAGCAGCAGTATAAATGCATTGCTCAGAAATATCCGCGAATCGTTCGGCTTGCAACTCGAATGAAAAAATAAACTGAACACATGTTTTATTTTATATTCTCATGATCCGGCTGTCACAGATTTTTTTCTTATTCTTGACCTACTCTAATATATATATACCCGCAAATGAAGAAAAATTAAAACAGTGCTGCCCTCATAAAGTTACCACACAACCGATTGCAGCTAGCAATCCAATAAACGGGAAAATAAATGTTGATGTTCAACACGACTTGGATACCACTACTATCAAGTGTCTGGAAGATGACTTTCTAATGACACCACAAATGCCACCCGCTGCTGCTGCAATGCGATTCCGGATGTAGAAGACAGCCTCTTCCGAACGGGGGGTAATGTTCGGACAGTTTCGGAGTCACATAAACAAGCAGCCTGATATTCACGCAATATGTACAACAGTTTTGCCACAAGCAATTGGTGAAGGTGTCACATTGTGGTTCCATGAATAGAATTGTGGTCATCCACTGTGAAACGTGCTTCAAACGATGGGTGTTGAAGCAAAACACCACTCAGGCGGAAGTTCAATGCATTCCACATAGCGATTTCTGGGAATAGATCCTTAACAATGCCCCTTTCAATCAACGTGAAGTCTTTAAGCAGCCTGTCGATTACTTCAATGTTCCGGGAATTGATAAAATAGGCAGAGCCTTTCTGTAGATAATTGTCATTCCATCTAAACGCTGATTTTGGTAGAATCTTAAAATTAATTAAGGGGTTACATACTTTTTTGTGCGAAAAATGTCGGAAAAGTTTGACTTTACGTAAAGGAATAAAGCAATGATTTCATTTCATCAAACTCATAGTATTTTGGTAGTACATTTTTCAGTGAAATAAACAAGCATATGGGTCATTAAACGCGAAGTGATAAAAAAAGATGAAAACTTGAAATCGACCTTTACGGATTTGAACCAAATTTAGAAGAATTGTTCATCTAGAGCCAATATATAAAACCCAAATTTTTGTGTCAATTGGACCACCCCTCGGGTCATGGGAGCACCCCCCGTTTTGACAATTTGCCAAAACCCCTGATTTTCTTTTGATCATATCTCCGGTTCTATTTACTCTAGAATCAAATCGCAAGATGGATTTTGAAGAAAATTATTCAAGGAGTCTAGAAAAAATATTAATTTTTGGCGGCAGTGCTGCCAACTATGCGATTTTTTCAGTTAAATATTAAAAGTTAATTTTTTCTCTCCATACATTCTTTTGTACATAATATGTTACAAGTTTTGAAATTTTCAGTTTTATATTAAAGAACTGTGCCAATTATGAAACTAGAACTGTACTACAGAAGTTCTAAACTCGTTTCAAATGAAGCAATAAAGAGAATGGCTGCGTATACCAGTTTTAATTTTTGTAATAGTAAAACAATACGCAAGGTGTTTGTTTCCGTTCCAGTTTTGCTTTGAATCTCCTATATAAAATACTACGCTGCTTAATATGCCCTATGAAATTTGAACAAAATACACTAATAATGCTTGCAAACCTGGGATAAAACTAATCGATATTTTCTCTTTGTCATATGGCTTTACTTTTAGGTTGACTACCAATGTTCAGTTTAACTTTTTTAAACACAAATCAATTCTAAAGCTACTCCTACATAAACTCCCGCTCACCCACTGACATCTTCAACAACCCCCCCCCCCCCATTTCATTAGACTCAAAGCCAATTAAATTTACTCGTGCTTTAAACATACAGAAACATGGCAGAGGCCTTAGTTCCAAAACAAATCACGTATATTCGAAATATAAAGCGTGTGTGTCAATAGGCTCATTACCCTACGCACATACCAACCACCAAAAACATTTGGCTTCTCATTAACCGAACACGCACACAATCATAAAAATAAATTAATTTGCCCCGCTTTGTCCCAGTCACAACGCAAACACACAAGCGGCATTCAAACACGTTGCACCGTTGCAGTGTTCAACCCAAACGCCATCGTGTATACACGACCTGAACTTATCGCACCCCACAGTGGCTCGGCTTAAAACAAAAGGTGGACTTAAGTCAAAACATTGTCGTATCAGTACAAATTAGGCAATCCATTAGACGTTTGTTGGACAATTCAGTGGTGGGTTCTGTCAACAAGTTTACTCCTGCGAACAGAAAAACTCGTCCGACAAACAACTTTGTTGGTCCGATTCGTTTGATGTTGGATCGAATCAACGATATTGTCGGACGTCGCACCCCTCGGAGTAACGTCAGAATAAGTAAACAAGAAATAATCAGCTGATCAGAAACGTCTCATGGATTGCCTAATAGACCGTTTTTTGTGATTTTGTTACGTTCAATTCGTTTTTGATATAAAAATACATTAAAAATAAACATTTACTGTTCATTAGAGTGGCTCAAAAAATAGTTTTTTGTCGAATCGGTTCATAAATTATTTTAAAAGTAACTGTTGTGCACTAGATTCGTTTTTAATGTTAAACATGCTAGAAAAAAGGAATTCTCACTCATTGGGGTGGCTCAAAAATAATTATTTTTATGGAATCGTTCATGAAATTGTTTAATTGTAATGTTAGTGCGCTGAATTTATTTTAAATATTAAAACATGTTAGAAAAAAGTCCCCTCTCATTAGGGTGGCTGAAAAATAATTATTTTGTGGTAGCATTTAATATTTTGTAGTAGAAATGTTTGTGTACTGCATCCCTGCACTCATTAGGGAGGCTTAAAAATAATTATTTTGCCGTTAAGTGTCTTAATTTTTTTTGTTAATTCTGATACGCCGCATATTTGTTTGATATTCAAAAGAGTTAATTTTTATCTCATAAGAGTTCTTTAAAATTATTGTCATGTCTTAACGATTTAAATAAGATGGTTTTGAATTATAATAAATTTTAATAAGATGGTTTCACGCATTATGAATGTTTTATGATCAAGTATTCGGGGCTGCCGTAAGTCTACTTGCATCCATTGGAAAAGCCATGAAATGATTGTGGCTTCATATCCCATTATATCACATGTGATTAATTCAAACAGATTTTATTTTTTTAGGATTATTTTGGGACACTGAATCGATTCATCTAAAAGGGTTGAGTAAATGATAATTTAAAAAGATACAGTTTTATTTTATGTTGATAAAAAATTCTTATTTTAATTCGCTTATTTAAAAAAAATAAGCATAATTTATTTTAATCTTCATCCGATTCTGATGATGATTCTTCCGGTATTTTCTGTTTCATGGAATGGATACTATCAGCATCTAAGTAATTACTCTTTCCACTTGGTTCCCCTCATTTGTGCACTTGTGGAAACTTCGCGGATCATCCTCTCAATATTATTTGAAAGCTGTGCATGTCTTGATGTCCTTATTCTAGTTAGCAAATAATTATTGAAATTTTATATCAATAAATAGCACGTGTCTCCATTTGCAGTTTTTTTAAATTTTGATTGCTTATCGCAAGTTTTCGCAAAACTACCATGGGTTCATGTGAAAGAGAAAATTAAAAGCTTTCGAATGAGTATAGTATAGTACGATAGAGGGCTTTCGCGGGCGTCGTAGTTGTTATGGCTTTAGAAGTTCGTGCTTTGTTAAGTATCATGACAAACAGCTATTTAAACAATGTATAAACAAACTAGTAACTCATTTGTGGTAATTTTACGATGTAATTTAATCAAACGAATAATTTTGCTGAAGTAACCTATGCCATAGGACCAACTGTTTCTTCGAAAATACAAAAATAACCGGATAAAGTTCCGATGAGAAAATTATGCAAAAACACTGGAGTTACACCCTTCTAAAAGCTGTGAAAAATTCATTTTTCATCCAAATAGCCTAAAATCTTGCGAAATTGTTTCCGGTACATAAGCAAACGCAAGAAATATATTGATGAACATATCGCGTGACCTTCATATCTGGACTTAAGGCCGGGATCGTCCCACTGTGCACCCGTTTCTTTACCGTGTGCAATGGCACAAACTGTACTGCGTTCCTCTTCACCGTGCTGTGCGATTTGAAACTGCATACACGAATGAGTTCGGTTATGCAAAGTTTGCCATCACTGCCATGCCCACCTCATCGCATCGTCCGGCATCATTGTCCAGGTCCTGCTCGTGCGAAAATCGAGCAATGACTGACGCAAACAAACACGCGGTACCTCTCTAAATAGCCTCCCGTATCTGATTGAGTTGCTGGGGAGCACCCCATTGACGGCTCTGTCCGGAATAGATTGACTGATGTGGGGGAGCTTTCACGTTTTCCGAGATCTATTTATTTTTGCTTGTTTTTCAATAGTGTTCTATTGCAACACAAAAACATTATATAACAAAGTTATCAGCGCTCGAGATAGTGACGCAAAAAAAAACGTGACATCGTTTAATTTTAGATTTTAGAATGACACCCTGCACACTCAATTCAGCTCGGTAATTTCACAACAGCTATGTAGTCAGCAAATTTAGAAACTCGGTCGATATCTCAGTAAAGTGAGATTAGTTTGCTGATATTTTCCGAGTCTCAGCACTCAAACGTCACTTTTACTGAGATATCTGCAAAAAATAATGTTTGCTGAATCTCAGCTGTTGAGATTTCAGCAAAAAATGCAAAAAAAGCTGAGATTCGGCAGAAAAAATTAAGTGTGTGCCCGAGGTAGTGCAGTAAGACATTTTTAATGTCAAAACTTTAATACAAGTTACCAGAACATTGTCATGGTAGAATATACTATAAAACATTTTCTGTTTAATAAGATAATATGTTGTAGAAAATTGATATGGTACATTATTTTACATTTAACCCTTGAAATAGTAACATCTACCATACTTGTCGTTTCGGTGTACTGTTTTGATATTTCTATGAGATTTTGGTGTATGTATTTCCAACAAATTTCAATTTTTTTTTCGTAAACTCAAGCCATTATCATTTGAATACGGATGTTGTACAAACTGTATATGGTATCGCTTTGAATTTAAAGTTATTAGCTGACTAAAATAAATTTCTGAAATTCTACGTATTCCTACAATTTGTTGGAAAAGATCCAATAAATTTCAAAAAAAAAATCCTATAATAATTGTAGCCTTCATAAGTTGCAATGGTTCGAAGAACAAAAATATGCATGTCATCGCATTGAATTCAAAATAAGTGAAATTTCTGAATTGCCTTATATTTCTATTTTTTAATAATTTCCTATGATCGTCAAAAAATATTTTACCACAAATAGTAGCCTACATTAATTGCAACTGAATGATCTCTGAAAATAATGTGTCACTCTTTCGAATTCCAAGTTATTCGTTAATTTAATTCATAGCCACGCACGTCTGCCGAACGCGCTTGCCGCATTCATTTTGAGAAATTTTAAACGCTGCAACTGCCACGAACAAGCTGGATCACAGTCATTGTGGGTACACGCATGCAATCGACATGGTTTTAAAAAATTGCCGCGCCGAATCGCATTGATTGTGTTCAGGCCTATAATTGGAAGTACATTAGCAAAACCTCAAAAAGTGAGAAAATGATTGCATTGGATCAAGATTTTAGTAGCATCTTTACGCATTGGAACAGTGGGCTAGGGCCATGGATTTCGGGTTTTAGGTAGCCCCGCACATCAGGAGCGGATCCAGAAAAAAATTTCGGAGGGGGTCCGAAATTTCGATTTTGAAATGTTCATTGTACAATACGTAATATGCAATACCCTCATTTAATTAAAATCAGCTTTAGTGAACGAATCTGATTTGGAATGTTTTAAAATTTAGAACAAATTGGAAATAGAAACTGCTTTAAAATTTCTCATGAAGCTTAAAATTTTCGGGAGGGGGTCCGAACCCCCAAGACCACCCCTCTGGATCCGCCACTGCCGCACATAGTTTAGATGGAAGAGATGGCATTTATAATTTTTATTTCATGTGACAATTCCATATTCAGTCTGTTACTAGCGTTACTAGTTATAATAACTAATATAATCTAACCTACAATATCGGTAACCATTTGATAGTGATAAACTAGACAAATATCAGCATTATTTGGGGTGACCATATCAGACGAGTAAAAACCCAGGTCAGTCGTATGGGACCGCTCCCTCCCTCTCGCTGAGACAAAATCAATTTTACGGTACTATCTGGTCGAACGTGAGTGGTAGATTTTTTTTTCCTAAGATTTCAGTTGTGAAACAATTTTGCTTTCGATTGCTGCAGATAGTTAAAACAACCCATGTCTTTGTTTCGTGAAAATGAGATCACCGAGCACTGCTTCAGATTTATACATATGGGGTTCTTTCTATACTAATTAACAAAAACAGGTTGCTGATGTTTAAGAAATCTTCAATTCAAATATTTAGAGATCACCCGCGAAGGACAGTCGTGAAGCTTTCAGCACTAGATATACATCATTAAATTACAGCTGAAATATCAACTGTACCGGGTGCCTTCCTTGCAGTAGTTGTTGACATTGAATTAAATGTGGGTATCCCTCGAACCGTGAGGTGAAGTGACTTCAAAAAATATTGATTCCAAATAACTGTATTTCAGCGATTGTTATATTGTGGTTCAAATTACCAAAAGCTGAAGATTGGTTGATGCAAATAACATCAAATTGATCCAGACTCTGTATAATGTAGAACATTAGAAGATGTTCGACACAGAAGGTTAGTCGCTGTCAAACGTCCAGCCGAAAACCATGTTGATCTACACTAAGATATTGCTGGCAGTGAGCCTTAAAAGATTCCATAATAACCAGCTCGAAAACTTGGAGACAGCACTCAATAAAGATATTCCGCGATAGTGCTTGACATCTCTCTCATTTCTCTTTTTCTTTTCTTTTTGTTCGCGGACTTCTAGCTAAATAACAATAAGCACCGACAAGATATTCTCGAGAGATGGGAATAAGCGGAGACATCTGTCTAGGATTGAAAGACGATTTAAAACCAAGAAAAAGCTCTGATAATTATTGTTTCATCAACATCGATAGCACCCGGTTCACGACCGGAACTTGTTTCTATTTGTTTACGTTGCGACCAGACTGAATCAAGCAAAGACTTCGCAAAACATTTCTATTGGCTTAGAGGAGAAACCAACATTTTCCTTGAAATCCAAGGACTTCTGGATAGTCAGTTAAAAACCAGGACATGTCCTGGGAAACCTGATAATAAAAACTCAATTTGAAATCGTCCGACACTACAAGTACAAGAGATTTGTTAAACTCGGTGGTTTAAGCGCCACTCTCGCGATCGAGAGACTACCAGTCGTTTGCTTACCCGACTACTTTTCTAAGAGACTTCTCAGGGCACGTTATTGCGGTTATTGGGAGTTCGTACTTCGTACTTAGAACTCGAGTTTAACGTTGACCGAAAGCAATCTAAATATGCAAAATTCTCAATGAAAATGCTAAATGTTAAGAAATTGCTTTAACCCTTTCATGTCCAACTTTTTCCTAGGTTTCAAAACTATTTTTCCTTGAAAATGGTGTGGTCAAGAAACACAAAAGGCCTTTTTTCATAAAGATTTATAAAGGTATTTCCTCTGCAGTGCTAGAAGCTGCTCAATTTTTACCTTCCAATGCTCAATATAATTCTCTTAGAATATTTACAACAGTCCAAATGCGTGGAAAACGTAGCCAATGACAGTCTAAATTGATAAGTTTCATCAGTTTTCGATAATATTGCAACATAACTAAGATATATGAAAAATTAATTTTCCGTCGTCAACGCAAACTGTCCCTGGCAGCACTGCTCCATCAGAATCCAATCAGACTAATCACAATAACTTCAGTTCTAGAGCTGATCCTTGTAATTGTTAATACTCAAATGAAAGGCAATAGTCACTTGTATTAGCCTTAATTGTTTTTTGTGAGAAAATTTTGCCTCAATCAAAAGTTATAGCTGTTTAAAAACGTTGTTGTCTACAAACAACATGGGCATGAATGGGTTAATCATGATAACGGTAACGTGAGGCAACTGAACTTAAATGAAAAAGAATGAAAGTTGAAGTTAAGAACATTCTTCAATTTAACTATTTTAAATCGAACAGCTTAGCTGTGGACAAGGTTTTTCGTTGGCAGCGATGGACGAAGGCTGGCGATAGGACTTATATTGACGGATGAATCAGAACGACGGCTATTAGAAATGGCGACAGCTGTCGTGTGTCGTGATGGCAGCGGATGATGTTGGCGTCAAAGTGTTCGATCCCGGGAAAAAGCGTCTATAGAGGCCACCGTACTCCGGATGGTCTTCGCGTACTGAGCTTACCGACGCGTACTGACCACCGTGATGAAACCCACTGTTTGCGTCCCCTTAGCTAGCTCAGACACCGCCAGACTTTGGTGGTGAATAGAGCTATGGAGAAGGATATTGAAGTATGACCTTGAAGCCTGAACGAAACAAAAGCTAAATATAAAATAAAACATGAATTCTTCGATGGCGGAGTGGCTAACCCAACTAGAGACTGGCAGATCGCTGGTTCGATTCCTGCTTGAGGACATATCTTTTGGTAGCCCCAAGTTTGCGCCGCTAAAATAACAAAAATGATCCATAAAAAATTGAAAAAACGATCCATAAAAAAGTTGTCCATGTTCCATAAAACAAAACTGAAAATCCCTAAATCAGTGTGAATGATCCATTAAAAAGGGCGATTTGACCCATAGATTATGTAAAATTGAATTATAAAATGGTCGCAAAAGAGTACTAATAGTAATAAAAGAGCAATTAAAATCAACCAATGCTCCATAAAAATATTAGAAATGTTCCATGAAATGTTACATTTTGCGACATAAATAACTGACATTGATCCATAGAATATTAACAATGTACATTAAATCACGTTGATATGTTCCATAGTATCAACAAAATTGTTCCACTGTACAAAAATGGAGCAATGAAATGTTAGAAAAAGTTCCATAAATTTGATGAAAATATTTCGAATAATTTAAAAGTTATGGATTGTTGTTTGAGGATTACCCTTTGTCGCCTATTTATTGTTCAATATAGTAATAATCCATTTAATTGAGTCAATATTATTTCGATAAAACGAATTTCGTATTTCATTTTTCTATCTACAACCGCTAGAATAACCACCGAACAATTCCAAGTTGTCTAGATGGAACTTGATTACTTATCCGTGCAAAAAATTTGATTTGCGCGAACCTTCTGACTTATAACCATTTTTTTGGGTCAAATCACGTTTATTCAGAACATCAGTTTACAATTATTCGTGGTTTAAAAAACATATTATGGGCAGTTACAATCTATATAAAAATCAAGCGCAGCCACTGTCAACGTGCTATTAGCATCTCGTCGCTGTTGTGCTATCTTATGACAAACGCCATTTTGGGGTGAACTGAGTTAGATATGCCATGTTACTAAGTTTTAAAATCTCCATAAAGTCGCGTTTTCAGAATTTTGAAATTCTGCTGGGTTACTGAGATATAGCGAAACACGATTATGACAAGCGCCAATTTCTCGAGTGATCGAGTTGTGCTATCTTATGACAAAGAAAAAAGAGACAACAACCTTATAGCAAGCCAACAGATGTCTCTGATGACATAGGTAATTCCTATGCAGATCAACCATAACCATTAGCTAGGTTCTTGTCTCGGGAGCAAAACTTTTCCTACCATAGTTTTTTTCTGGGAATGGTCGGCTTATATATTCATGATTATTGAACAAATTTGCTTTTGAGATTTCCACTTGTTTTGGAAATTATACCGAAATGTAGTGATGGATTATGCAAGAACAACATTTGTTTCGTCTAGTCACCTGTCAACAATAACATTGTTTGATATAGGGTGATGTGCCTATTATGGCAGTAGAGCCTATTGTTACCCTATTTCGTACCCCTTGGTTTCGAACCAAGCATATGAGATAATGACACTATCGATTTGGCTAAAACAGATGAGAAAAAATAAGCTCAAGTTATATTCTTCATTTGTTGTGCACATATGTATTTAGTACTATCCTCTAAATCCAACTTTTAATTAAAACAAAATCACCTTATTGAAATATCTACTAATCCGCCTCACTCACGTAGTGAACCGAAGCTGGATGCAACGGCGCTTAGCAAAATAAACACTTACGAGCCAGCATTTACCGCCTCATATCTCGTTATTCCGGCACAAATATACTAAACATTGCACTGATACATACCTTTATTTTAGCTGGAGAACCTTTTTACGGTAATTTCACTTTAAAATCACTCGTCAAACACTAGAATAGGCCTAGTGTTATAATAGGATAAAACTAAATACGGGGGTTCCTATTATTGGCATGTTTTGCTGATACACTACCACAATCAAAACCAACTTTTGGCATCCACCATACAGAAAAGTATCACCAGTGCGACCAAACCAAAACATGAACTTGTAAATATAATGTAATGCAATTTCAGGTATAAGTAATCAATTATTTCAAGTTATTCAAGTAATTGTTGATTGCAGATATTTTATTTTCATCTGCATATACAATTCGGATCGGGAGAAAGCAATGTGTAATTCCAGTTGCTAACCTTCGAATGGTTGTTTTTCTGCGTGCGCAATTCTGGGTGCTCTTCTACTAACAGCTGATGAGATTCATTGATGTGCGTGATGTTTACATTTGTTTTGATCGGCTGAAAAAAGCACAATGATTCGTTTTACAAATCACACGTTGGCGTCCATGATCTGGATACCTACAGTGCACAGTGGTCCAGATCGCTAATTTAGGAGGAATTTTTACTTTCTGACAAACCTGTATAATTTAGCCGTATCATGTCTTAGGATGAATTTGTGTACTTTAGAAGATGCTTCTTTTTATTGGAATAGTTATTAGGGTGGTTCTAATTTATCTAAAATACGAAAATAAACTTTTTACTGATGAAAGATAGAGCTCCACAGTCTTCCACAAAGTTGTAAAGTAACTTATTTTGAATAAATTTGTTGAACATATTAAAGCTCTATCTCTTTTAGTTTTTGTTATACAAGAAATTTAAAAAAAAAGATTAGGGTGTTCCTGAAAAAAACGTTTTTTTAGTATAACTTTCGTATCTTTTACTTTTTGTTAACATAACCTTTGAACAGCTTATTGAAAACTTCAAGCCAAGTATTTTTCTCCAAGACACCGAAGGTCTAACTTTTTTCTTTAAAAAGTTATGGACACTTTTCGTTAAAAAAATAGCCTATTTCAAGGCTCAATATCGCTGATGCGGGCACCTAAAATTGAATTCTGTTTCCACCACATGAAAGACCATACTTATTAGTATATTTGAGCAAAAATTGGCGAATACGATATTTTTTTAAAATTTGCAATTTAGATTTAAAGTTTGTAGTTTTGCAGGTTCAACGCATTAAAGCATTTACACACATATCGTTGTATTATGAAAAAAGCCACTTTCAAATATCATTCTCTCATCGCAGCAAGCTTTGCATAAGTGAAACGACTGTCAAAAAAGGTTTCTGATTGTATTCGTTTTAAATAAAACTAGTAAATATGGATATTAGTCGAAGAGAGTTGGCGAATTTGCTTATTGCTGGTAAAAAGACAGATGAACTGCTTAAGTTCATTACAAGTAGTAATCCAAATGTAAAATTGAGACTTGTTAATGTTCGAAAGAAATTTTATATTTTGTTAAAACAACCTTTGAACAGCTTTTAGAAAATTTCAATCCACGTTTTTTCATAACTCTGAAAGTCTAACTTTATACTTTCAAAAGTTATGGAAACTTTTCGCTCATAAATAGCCCTTTTTCAAATGTCATTATCTCTGATTGGGGCAAATAAAAGTAAGTTCGGATTGAACCATAGAAAAGAACATACTTTTAAGTATATTTGAGCAAAAATTGGAAAATATTATTTTTTTTAAGCATGTAATTTTAAATTTACTAACCAAAGTTTTAAATTTTATCGCATAGCGACATAAAAGAAATTGCCTAAAGCCTTTGTATTTCCTTTTCTGTTTTGCTTACATATCAACAATACAGAATGTGTTCATTAAAAATAATTTGGCTATGACAACAATTTATGATTTATATAAGGAGAATTTATTCAATGCCAATTAATTCAAAAGTAGATGCATTGCATTTGCAGGTATATCCAGCGGTGCTCGTTGAATTCGACGTTTACATTTAAGAGAAATTATAGGATCTGATGAAACAAGAAGTCTTTTGAAAACGTCATCAAGATTGACAAGTCGATCGAATTTGCGTGCGTGGAATTCTCGGAATCTGCGAATACTTTTATTCCTGGTTTCTTGAACTTCTTCACTGCACATACCTACTGGCAGCATGTTATGTTGAATAATGCTTCCTCCATGGACCAGGAGTTTATGCACGGTTGGTGAGAGAGCGTACCGACCATACAGGCGTACATAAAGCAATCGTGTATCTTCGGCGTAACTCCGGTAAGCATCCGCGTTAATTCCCAATTTGCTGTTGATGATTGTTAATAGCACATACATACGTTCTAGCAACATTTCGTCCAACCCGGTTTCTTCTGCAACGACATCTCGGTTTCTGAAAAATTTTCGAGCTGTGTTACCATCGTTAGAATTTCCGCCACCTGGCAAAGGTTCGCTAATACGAAGACCTAAACGGTCACGTAACGCTTGTCGAATTTTTATTTGTCGTTCCTTAAGCTCGCTGGTATTTTTGCCTACGCGCCAACGCGGTTTTGCTAGAGCTAAACGGTAAGCAATATTCAATAGTAAATCCATTGCTCGTATTAATGCATGTAAAGGTGAAAAAACATATAAACTATCCGGTGGATCGCTGGCTTCCAGTAAAGGATCATTCAATCGCTTTCCGGAGCGTTTGCATATATAACACGCTTGAGACGGTGTGCCTGTTACGTCATTCACTACCTTCGTATCAACCATGGAAAATATGTAGCTTGAACTAATCGGAATCTTGCGCATATTAACATTTACTATAGTCGGGACTAATTCATCGATTTGCTTGTTCATCGCGGCAACTTCATCCTTTGTTAGTTCAGGATTTTCCTTCTTGAAAATTAATTTTACTGGTCGGCACAGGGATACTGAAGATGGAAAATCATTATTCCAAAGAATGCAATCTCTTGACTCATCTTTCCGGCGACTAACTACACGTAAAGGTACTATAGATAGAGCAAATATATGCGAATCGTTATACTCGAATAGTTCTCCATTTTCATCTTCGTCAACGCACATTTGCTTGTATCTATGTTCAAGTGGAAAAGAGACTGTCAGTCAAAGTTTAGAAGAAAAATAATGTTGCCTACCGGGAATGGTTGCTGCTTCCATCGCAGCCCCACTTAAAGATAACAAACGTATTATCCTCAGGATGCAGTGGTAGAACTCCAATATTCAGAAACGAGATGAGTCGTTCCACGGTATGGTTAACAAGAGCTTGAAGGGGAACATACGCACAAGAAGGCTGAACAGAAATTCCTGAAAAAAATTGTTGATTCAGGGACGAATCTTTGAGAATAGTACATACCGATCGGATAGCATAGTTTCTTTTCTTCTACTATTTTATTATACGCGGGATAAATGTCCAAACCCTTCTGCATAACTGAGCTGCGTATGTTTTGGTACTGCGCCTTAGAAAAATCATTTTCACAAATAAATCTAAGTGCCTCCTCCGCAGTAAACGCTTCTGCAATCGGGACAGCCATAGATCCTAAATTCTCTACGGTAGATCTGACGGGACTTTTCGACAATCGTTCGATTTGTCTGCCAACTAAACGGAAACCAATAGAATTAGCGTTGACGGCTGACGCTAAACCAAGTTCTTCCGTGGAATACTTATCGCGCAACTTTCCTAATCTTTTTATTTTGGCTCTGCGACATATTTCGGAAAATGGTTTCCTCTTTCGGCCTTTACCTTTACCTTCGACTTCGAATCTTAGCTTTCCTTCAAGCCACACAAAATTTTCCAGCTCAAACCGAATTTGCGTGCGCTTACTCCGAATCCACAACCTTCTAAATTCCAACATGAAGATTTTTATTTTCTTCCGAGCACTAACAAGTCTCAATTTTACATTTGGATTACTACTTGTAATGAACTTAAGCAGTTCATCTGTCTTTTTACCAGCAATAAGCAAATTCGCCAACTCTCTTCGACTAATATCCATATTTACTAGTTTTATTTAAAACGAATAAAATCAGAAACCTTTTTTGACAGTCGTTTCACTTATGCAAAGCTTGCTGCGATGAGAGAATGATATTTGAAAGTGGCTTTTTTCATAATACAACGATATGTGTGTAAATGCTTTAATGCGTTGAACCTGCAAAACTACAAACTTTAAATCTAAATTGCAAATTTTAAAAAAATATCGTATTCGCCAATTTTTGCTCAAATATACTAATAAGTATGGTCTTTCATGTGGTGGAAACAGAATTCAATTTTAGGTGCCCGCATCAGCGATATTGAGCCTTGAAATAGGCTATTTTTTTAACGAAAAGTGTCCATAACTTTTTAAAGAAAAAAGTTAGACCTTCGGTGTCTTGGAGAAAAATACTCGGCTTGAAGTTTTCAATAAGCTGTTCAAAGGTTGTGTTAACAAAAAGTAAAAGATACGAAAGTTATACTAAAAAAACGTTTTTTTCAGGAACACCCTAATCTTTTTTTTTAAATTTCTTGTATAACAAAAACTAAAAGAGATAGAGCTTTAATATGTTCAACAAATTTATTCAAAATAAGTTACTTTACAACTTTGTGGAAGACTGTGGAGCTCTATCTTTCATCAGTAAAAAGTTTATTTTCGTATTTTAGATAAATTAGAACCACCCTAATAACTATTCCAATAAAAAGAAGCATCTTCTAAAGTACACAAATTCATCCTAAGACATGATACGGCTAAATTATACAGGTTTGTCAGAAAGTAAAAATTCCTCCTAAATTAGCGATCTGGACCACTGTGCAGTGGCGAGCAAAACTGGATATATGTTTTAAATATTTTGTATTTTTGATAATATATGTAAACTACTATTCTGTATTAAGAAACTATTACACTAATTATTAAACTGAGTGTGTGCTCCGACTTTTGAAAGGTAATGAGTAGCTTTGGTCGCCCTATACTGTTGTTGAAAATCTTTGCATCCCTATGTTGCCATGTATCCACTTTTGCTCCTTTTCAAAAATCATTTTCGGTTACCATCAATTTCAACTATAGCCATTATTATCCGAGCTTTTTGTTGTTTTGTACTTGTTTACGATCTATTCTCAAGAAACAATCATTTTAATATCGTGTTTGGAAAAATCTCTCAGCAATCTTTGTGTATTTGAATCGATAACATTACACGTAGGGGAATATGAGAAAAATATCAAAAGATCTAGAAAATATGATTGTGGTCCTTTATGAAAAGAGCTTATCTGCATGAACATTTGCTAGCTTGGTGTACGTTTGTCACAGAACACATTTGTAGGTCGCAAATGGATGGAATATTACAATGAACCTTTTTTTAATTTTTTTATTTCGACTAGTATGCAGCACCATTTTTTTAAATTTTCAATGACACTCAATTAGCCACAGATTACTAAGTACGGAAAGTTATGGAAATTAATAGCAAGGATGTGAAATATACAGATTGGAAAAATCGAAGTCATTAGACACAGGCTTAAAAACTTACGAACTAATCTTTTGACTTCTGCTGGTAGGGGTCGAGGTTAGGCAGAGTTATTACGAATCGTTCGAGTCTACCAACATGTCTCACGGCAAAGACAGACTTGTCCCTCTTTACCCCAGAACCGGATAAAAATGTAAAAACACGATTGAAATTCTGCAAGGATAATAAAAGCTAGATCGAGGTCGACTGGAAGCGAGTTATCGGACGGTAAGGAATATTTTTGGCATCTGCCGAATGAAAGTCTTCAAAAACACCAAGTGAAGCAAACCGTAAAACATGGAGATGAGAGTTTGATGGTGTGGGGTTGCTTTAGATGGTGGCATGTTGGACCACTAGTGCGAATAGAGGGGATTATACAAAAATAAGATTACCTAAACATATTGCAAAGTAGTTTACCTAACTTTGTCGACGAATGTGCATATCCCGAATTAGAGATGATTTTCCAGAAAAATGGTGATCCAAAACACATGGCCAAAATAGTCAAAGCTTGAGTACAAGAACAAAAATTCAATGTATTAAAATGACCATCACAAAGTTCTGATTTGAACCCGATAGAAAATTTGTAGGTAATTGTGAAAAGGAAACTTTCACAATATGACACACTCCTCCCCCAAGAATATAAACGAGCTGCGGTTCAGAGTTTAAGAGGAATGGTGCAGAATTCCAATCCATATAATCGAAACATTGGTCGAGAGCCTCCCACAGTGTCTAAAAATGTAATAAAAAATAAAGGACTTTGGACCAAATGCTAGGATACTAGTAAAGTTCTAATGATAATAATCGGGCAAAAGTGGATAAATGGACCTTAAACGGATTGTTATGGTTTTTTACTAGCAGGATGGAATAAAAGGCGATTTTTTTTCAATCCTCATAACTGTCATTATATAGATGATAAAAGAAAATAAACACGTCTTAAAAGTGTGGTGAAATAAAAAAGCTAGTATAAGCTTATATAAATTTTAAAATTTTGTATCCAGTTTTGCTCGCCACTGTAGTTAGAATCGACGCAAATGGATTATGAGGCATTGCGTTTCAACTAGATTGTTTTTCGATGAGGTGGAAATGGGCACACCCATGAGGCGATAATTGGATCGTTAAGGTGGGAATAGATGCACAGAATGGAACATTTATTTTCATTTATGCTGAAAATTGAGGCAATTCTGCTAAATAAGCATTATATAGATGTTTAAGAAACAGTACACTGATACTTTATTCTGAGAAAGGTTATAGATAATCTGGCTTCTTTTGAAGTTGTTCAAAAAATAGTGCGACCCTCTTCCTAATGGTGCCAAAATAGGCTCATCACCCTACATTGTCTCTAAATTGTCAATGAAACCAATTTTTGTTCATTGTTTTTCCTGAATAAAGGAGGAAAATTGGAAAAACTTTGTGTTCTAATACCATCATTTTGTAACCTGATATTGCTGCTATCACATGGAAAAGTATGATATTGGACATAGTGATCTATAACGCATAATTTTACGAATCAGTTATAATTCATTTTTATATGAAATCTTCTGTACACATTTGTGACACGTCATACATATTTTATCATCAATACACAGTTATGACACGTATGTGAGCGACTTTGGTTTACATTTTAAGCAAAAACTGTAAATATAGTCAACCGATCTTCGCACAAATCGAGAGTTTACTTCAGAAAATATAAAAGCATCGAATGCCTTCTCCGAAAAGCTTCTAACATTTATAAATTTTAAGATATTCAATCTCAAACTTTAAAAATCGTTTTTCTCGAAAAGTGCTAAATGGCGCTTGTCATAAGATAGCACAACAGCGACGATCTATGATAAAATTTACAAAATTTATAAACTTTTTTAGTGCTTTTCTCCTATCTTCTGCTCTTGTGTTTCTTAGTTCAGGAATTAGAAAACTATGGAAATTGACTCGTCTGTGCAAAATTATTTCTAACTTCACATTGAGATTATCCCACAAATGTTTTACTCTATAGAACAAACTAAACTTATGTTCGAGGTCTTCAGCAGTATTAGGACAATTTGGACAAAAAAGGCTGCTTTGACGGTTCTGTCGGTATAATAATTCGCCGTGAGGTATTTTTATATTCACCAATTGATAAAGAGTGGATTTTTCCATCGATGTTAGTTCTCTACAATTAATATTTCTCCAGACTTTATTCCATTGTATGGTTGGGTTTTCTGTTACAATATTGGGAGTTTTTAGCTGACATCTGTATAAATCAAAAAAAAATTGCTGCTGTCGGATTCGTTGTTGTACTTTCAAGAAGATAAGGAAGCTCTTTAGCGATGACTTTGAGAAACGGATGTAGTGCTGGTATTCCACGAATGTACGGTGGGTTAATTATTTGGTCGTTGAATGAAGCTGCAAATGGTGTGTGCTCTCTTTCGATAATAAACCTGTTTAGTGACTTACACTTTAATATCGGTACGTGCAGATTCAAACCACCTTCGCTTGCAGGAACCGCTAACTGTTCCATTGCTATTCTTGTTGGGGTTCTTTCCCAGATAAATGATCCCATTTGACTCGTAATGCGGGCCGCAATTGTATTAGGAAAACTTAGAATAGATGCCATGTCGTCGCTGTTGTGCTATCTTATGACAAGCGCCATTTAACACTTTTCGAGAAAAACGATTTTTAAAGTTTGGGATTGAATATCTTAAAATTTATAAATGTTAGAAGCTTTTCGGAGAAGGCATTCGATGCTTCTATCTTTTCTGAAGTAAACTGTCGATTTGTGCGAGGATCGGTTGACTATATTTACAGTTTTTGCTTAAAATGTAAACAAAAGTCGCTCACATACGTGTCATAAGTGTGTATTGAAGATAAAATATGTATGACGTGTCACAAATGTGTACAGAAGATTTCATATAAAAATGAATTATAACTGATTCGTAAAATTATGCGTTATAGATCACTATGTCCAATATTATACTTTTCCATGCGCTAGCAGCAATATCAGGTTACAAAATGATGGTATTAGAACACAAAGTTTTTCCAATTTTCCTCCTTTATTCAGGGAAAACAATGAACAAAAATTGGTTTCATTGACAATTTAGAGACAATGTATATCAAACAATGTTATTGTTGACAGGTGACTAGACGAAACAAATGTTCTTCTTGCATAATCCATCACTACATCTCGGTATACTTTCCAAAACAAGTGGTAATCTCAAAAGGAAATCTATTCAATAATCATGAATATATAAGCCAACCATTCCCAGAAAAAAACTATGGTAGGAAAAGTTTTGCTCCCGAGACAAGAACCTAGCTAATGCTTATGGTTGATCTGCATAGGAATTACCTATGTCATCAGAGACATCTGTTGGCTTGCTATAAGGTTTTCGGCTTATAGCAAGCCAACAAACTAATAATGTTGTCTCTTTTTTCTTTGTCATAAGATAGCACAACTCGATCACTCGAGAAATTGGCGCTTGTCATAATCGTGTTTCGCTATATCTCAGTAACATAGCAGAATTTCAAAATTCTGAAAATGCGACTTAATGGAGATTTTAAAACTTAGTAACATGGCATATCTAACTCAGTTCACCCCAAAATGGCGTTTGTCATAAGATAGCACAACAGCGACGAAGTACCACAATTTGAATGTGATCATGGTATTCAACAAGACTACTTTTTGGCGAATCGACAGAATTCGCGGTTTGAACATCCACATTAAATAAGACATTTTCCTTACGATATCGTTGCAGTTTGTATCTATTGTTCGCTTGAGGGAGTTGTAAAAAGAGACTCCTAATATCCTTACTGAATCACTAATTGTGAGGCATGTTACTAGTTGCCGTGTATTGGGATCAAATCTACCTACATTAATTGCTGTTGTTTTGGTCATGTTGAGAACAGCTCCCGCGTATCTCTCAAACTCAGAAAATGCTTGTCTTATTGCTGCTAGCTTGTTTTCATCAACGATAATTACGGAGATGTCATCTGCATAGGCTACTACCAACTCTAGCGGGTTGTTGCAAATCGCAGTGAGTTTGTCAAGCAGAGGGTGCAGATATATTACGAAAAGGTGCATACTGAGTGGATCACCTTGGCGAATAGATCGTTCGATTGGAAATTCGGGTGATAGGTTTCCATTGATCAGTTATCTAGAACGAGATAAACGCATGATTTTTTCTAGTAGTATCACCATATTGTTGTTGAAGCACAAGGTCCTCATGATTTCGAAGAGGAAGCTTTGGTTGACCTTATCAAGAGCGTGGTCCAAGTCAAAGAATATGAGCTTTCCCTGCTTTCGTTTACAGTTTATCTCTGCAATTCTGTCTTTGATAGCGTGCACTGCCTCAAAAATGGTTCGTTTAGAGTTGGAGCATTTCTGACTTTCGTTTAATATATGGTTCTCTTCGATAATTTTTTCCATGCGTGTTTTCAGAATTCGCGACAAAAGCTTATAATCATAATTTAGAAGTGTAATAGGTCTATAGCCTTTTATTGTTTTGTCATTGTTATTTTTTTTTAGTCAGAACAACAACTCCGTCTAGAAACTTTGGCGGGAAGTTGCCTTGTAGAGTCTCATTTAGAATTAGGTTGAGTTGCCTATGTATTATATCAAAGGTTTTCAAATAAAACTCTTTCGGTAAGCCATAACTGCCGGCAGACTTCCTCGAAGCACTAGCTTTAATGGTATTAAAAATCTCTTCGGTAGATATTTCCTCCATTGCCCTATTATTTGGTCGCAGTCCGCTGCAATCGTGCGGTTACAAGAAAATTTTGTATTACATGCCGCGTTTTCAGCGCTGTACATCTTTTGAAAATATTCAAAAATATGGTTTTGAATATTTTTTGATCAATCAAAGGCTGCCCTTCATTGATAATCGAATGAATCATAGTTTTCTGTCTCCTACTAGTTCAATCTCCCAATTGAAACGTGGATAGTTTTTCTCCACCAAGCATTTTGTCGTTTAAGCATCGTATGATTTTGAGAATTGACTCTGGAGCAAAAGCATTTTGTCTTTAATTTTATTAATTTTAGATATCATAGAAGGGTTTTGATAAAGTTTATCATAAGCGGCTCGTAAATGGCTGTAGAGTATTTCATTTCCGGCATGAAAGGATCGGAAAGTTTCATTCGTTTTCCACCTGAAGAATTTTCGAATTTTGGGATTGGCGCTTTCTATCCACCATTCTGTACAGCTAATATAGTTTCGTTTTTCGTGCAACCATCGATTCCGTTTCTGTTCAAATTCTGCTATATTCTCGTCTATTAGCACATGCACTCAAAAATAGACCAGTGCCCATTTCCATGTGGCCTGCCTTGATTTTGCAAACAACACCTAATAATGTATGCTTTGTGATCACTGAAGGGCGTTACGAAGAATTTGGTGTTTCGGAGGTTCTAAACCATCGATTCAGATAGATAGATACGATCAAGACGAGACGAACAAGTAGGGCGAACGTAGCTGTGCTCAACACGATTCCCCTCTGTGTACTTCCCACCAATCTTTCAGCTTTAAATTATCCACCAAATACTTAAGTGCTGAGCTGTAATTACTTGAACCTGTCGCATCTTTTGCGGAGATAACACAGTAGAAATCTCCTCCGATAATTAATTTTTCCTTACAACCTTGCAAATAGAATGGAACTGAGTGCCTAAACAAATATTCCCTGGCTAAATAGTTTTGATTTCCTGATGGGGCGTATATGTTACATATGGTCACCGAATGACCTATTGCTAAAGAAATAATTCGGGAATCTAAACTAAATACGTTGTACATTCGAGTAAGATATATGTACCTAAAGGGCAATCGCTGTACCTCATCTATCACTATCCACGTTGGTGATTACGTTGAAGCCCGGAATTGACAAATTTGCATTTTCTACCTCTTGTAATAGAATAATATCCAAATCAGTAAGTCTAACAAACGTACGGAGAGCCTGTACTTTGTTCACATTAGAGATAGCGTTTATGTTAATACTAGCGATGTTGTAACTATTGGCGAGATTATTCATTTCAACTGATTTGTTAGGGGAAGATGGGGTAAAACGCACCCCCTAAGGAAATATGCTCATAACTAAGCTATAGAACATCAATTGGGAGAATTTTATTAATGATATCGTTTAGCCAACATTTTCCTTTGTAATCAAAATCATAACGCTTTGCAAAATATTCAAAAACATGAAAATAATTCAATTCTTCAAAATCAATAAAAATCACCTTTTGAAAAATAAGCGGGGCAAAACGCTCCTGTGCGGGGGCAAAATGCACCACAACAACGGGGCATAATGCCCTACAACAACGGGGTAGAATGCACCGCAATAACGGGGTAGAATGCACCGCAACAACGGGGCATAATGCTCGGCGAACAAGCAAGTAGTTTTGTTTTCTGAAGAGATTTCACAAAAGCGTGATATTAAATAGCCTTAGGTTATGCAATTGGTAGGTTTTCAGAACGATTTTTCTGCTTTCGATTAAAAATCAGAAAAAAACAGAGAAGAGGGCCTTTTGCCCCCGATGGAGTAGATATATAAATTTAGCAAAAAGTGAATTATTTTGTAGATTTTTCATATGTAGTGCGACAGAATAATGAACAGCGGTATAAATAGAACTGGAATGCTCAAATATAATAGTAAAACAGTATTTATAAGAGCGGACAATCCTTGTTTTACGAGCCACAATAATTACATGAGAAGAGCACGTTATTGTTTTTTATTTATTTCTCGAGCTGCTATTGATGTACGGTTATCAAACTTTGACAAAGTATGTTTACTATGGCTGACTTTCGACTGGTGTTACCGTTTTCTAGAAATTTTCAGCTGTTTTCGATATAAGCAAGGGGTGCATTTTGCCCCGGGGGTGCGTTTTACCCCATCTTCCCCTATATGTTGATTTCGATCTCATGTTTCTCGTTGTGTGTAGCCACTGAGGGATTCCATGAGAAACCGGCCGACCGCAAAATATGACCATCGTCGATTCGAACGAAACTTTGCAGGTGTGTTCGCTGTATGAATCTCCATGATATTCTCTGGCAATTGGAATATTTTGATACAAGAGTAATTTTCCAAAAGGGCGTAAACGTTTCTACGTGTACGAATTTCATTTTTTTTTGTTCGATTACTGTATTTTATACAGCAAAACTATCTGAGAACAAGTTACAGGGTATGAATACTTCTGTCCGAAAACAATATACACTGAAAAAAATGTTGTGTCATTTTTCAATAAAACAAAAATTTATGATAAAAATTTAAATTGCGAAAAAACCCATTTTTTTTAATTTTTTATGTTTTGTTACCAAAAACCTAAAGAGAAAAGAAACATTTTGATTGTGATTGCATGATTGCATGTAACTTCAAAATGTTTCACAATATCGCCTTGATGTCAAAGAGAAAGTTGCAGGAAAGTTTACAGGCCTTTTGAAAAACCTATTATTGTTAATGGAGAAACGCGACTAACTTATGAAAAGGTCGTAATAGAACAAAATAATTGTGTTGTTAAAACAAAAGTTAAAATATCTCGAGAACTACTACATTTTAGAATTTTTTTGTTAAGAGCATTTCGATTTAAAATGGCGTTTAGAATCATATTCAAAAACAAAATTGTATTTTTGACTGCAAATAGTAAGAATTATAAAAAAATGTCAAAAGTTGTTGTTAGGCTAACTTTTTTATTGAAAGCTTCTCCAGGATCCAAATACACTAAAAAGTTGCTTTTACGTCTTTAAAATGATAAACATTAAATTTTTGACATTTTTTGATGGGGTAACGCGAATAACTTTTAAAAAGAGCATAATTACACGAATTAATTGTTTTTGAAGGAGCAAAATTTCAAATATCTCGAAAACTATCCCATTTTGGAAGATTTTTGTTAAATGCATTTTGATTTTAAATGGTGCTTATATTATATTCTGTAATAGAATTACAATTTTGTATGTCTATTAGTATGAAATTTAAAAACATGTACGAAGTTATTGTTAGGAAAACTTTTTTACCGATTTTTTCCATCATGCAATCACATTCAAAATGTTTCTTTTCTCTTTAGGTTTTTGGTAACAAAATAAAAAAAAATTTAAAAAATGGGTTTTTTCGCAATTTAAATTTTTATCATAAATTTTTGTATTTTTTTTGAAAAATGACAACATTTTTTTCAGTGTATATTTTTTTCAGACAGAAGTATTCATTCCCTGTAACTCGTTCTCACATAGTTTTGCTGTATAAAATACAGTAATCGAACAAAAAAATTGAAATTCATACACGTAGAAACGTTTACGCCCTTTTGAAAAGTTGCTCTTGAGTCAAAATAATCTTATTACCTGTGGAAAATATTGAGTCTTGCATGACGGTGAAACGTGTAAAGTTTTATTGGAATCTAAGATGGTCGGTCACGATTTTAAAGATTTTCGGACGGATCTTCGTGGAATTCCTCCACTGTATCTTGCACCATTTTGAGCTCGGCACACTTCACATATGCGCAGTTTTGTGCATGATTCATTTGTAGTCTTTTCACTTGTTCTAGTTTTAAACCCAAAGTGTTGTGCACAAACTTATGCAAATCTTCAAATGATGGTCTTTTTGGGAAGGTGGACCACCTTAAAGGTGTTTTCTCTGGATCTCACTTGGGCCATTGGTGTTAATTTGAGTTTTCTAACGCAAAACACAAAGAATAAAATGTACTATCGTCAGTAAATCTGACGCGATAGCAGCGAACTACACGATCGTGTAGGTGGAAAAGAAACGTGTTTCACTATATCACTGACCACATCGCTTTACACGACCTCTCGCTTCAAACGCTCGATGCCGACTATAACCGCTAGATTAACCACCGAACAATTCCAAGTTGTCTAGATGGAACTTGATTACTTATCCGTGCAAAAATTTTGATCTGCGCGAACCTTCTGACTTATAACCATCGGATCGATCTGAAACATATCTCGGAAACTGAAAAGCGAATTGAATAACTCCAATCAGTGGTGTAGGTGCTTTGGGGTTTAACCACACCCCCTCTCGCATATCCAAAAAAAATGATTGGATTGAAGTTAAAAATGTAATGATTTGATTCAATATTACAATGATAATTATCTGATCAGTACATTGATAACCTATTGTTTGAAACATCATGAGGACCTTTGAAAAATTGTGGTAATGCGATCCTGATCTGTAACTGATCTATTGGTCTTGATCTCACAGTTGCCTAATAACATCAATATCAAATACTTGCCTAAACACATTCCAATAGAAACTCATTCCAGAGTTCTGAAATCAATCATAATCATAATCATAATTTCCTATCTTATTGAGTTCAATTTTGAAGGGGTATACTGTAATAATGTACTGGATTAGGGTCTTTTTTGAATAGGAAGCGAAACTGGAATTGCTTTAAGGTCTATGAAACTTAGAACTGCTCACCGAAAAATTGCATAACTTCCAGCATTTGCTGAAAATGTTTTTCTTTTGGGAATGCGTCGAGTTGAGACGAAAACGTTATAGAATTAATATCGAGAAAACCACCTTCCAAAAGTAAGAGAATTTTTGAAAAATGGCGTTTTCCGTTCCGCCAGTTTCGCAGGTTTAGTACCTTCGATGAATTTTACAAACGTTAAACAGCACATCATTTGATAAAATAATGTTGGCGTTATATCCTACAAGAAGAATTTATGGCGAATTTATTCTTCAAACAAATTTAGTTGCAGACTTTATGCCTTCAGCAAAATTTTGGGGAATGCTACTACAAACCACTTTGTTGAAGACATGAAGGCTCCATGTGTACAAGGTATTAACATATTTTAGGTTATTTGTATTTAATTTTAAATTAAATTATTATGATTTTACTGTTTATGATGAATCTCTTCCATTGTTTATAAACGATAAAACTTTCATTTTATGCAAAGCTTGAGTTTGTGAAGCTCACAATAGAAAGTTATTTTAGAAAAAAACTAGATTCAGGGACACTCCGTAAATATCATAACTTGATATACTCCATATACGTAGTATATAATATAAAGTTGTTTTAAATGAAAGTCTCAACAACTTCGCTAAAAACAGGAACTTTGTTACAATTTTTTGAAAACCAGATTCTCCATAATTTTAAAACTTCAAAGATGGCGGTTTCGTAATTATGCCATTTGGACAGTAAGTTAGATTTTCACAAAATCCTCACCAAACCGAATTTCTGACTACGCCGTTGACTCCAAGTAAGTAGAAACAAAGTCGTTCTACACTCGTCCACAAGAAACTTCATCGAATACTGCCTATCTATTATAATACATTGAAGACCCGATTTGATCAGCCCCCAATTTTATCAGCCTCATATGAAAATATGTTTGATAGGCTTTAGCAGACAAACAAGGCTGAATTTGAGTAAATCCTTTCTTGAGCATGTTTAAGGAAATCTTAAAGATGCAAATATGCAAAAATAAAAAAAAATCATTTTTTTTAATTTTTGCGCTGGAAGACTATATTAAAAAATCGGAAATAGTTATTACACTACATCAAGAGAAGGGAAGAATATTTTAACAGCTTCAGTTTGTCATGAAGAAAAAAAAATGTCACGATTTAGCCAATGTACCCATTTTGTCAGCCTAAAATACACTATTTTCTGAGGATATTTTCTTTCAATTGCATCGAACTATACCAATTTTTAGGTTATTTTCAATGGGTTATTTTATCGACTTTTTCGAAATTCGGCGAACCTATTCCCATTCGTGCGATAGTTTATGTTAAAAGCGTATCCTAAATTAATTGGTATACTTAAGGGTTTATATGTTGCAGATAGAGAAAATTCACAAATTTTCAGCTTTTCCTACAGAATATTACAAAAGCTTTGGAGTATTTGAAAAAATTTAATAAAAACTTTTATTGACATTGGAAATTGTTTGGTCCCGAAAACTTTTATCGACGAAATGCAGTAGGTACCTATATATATATAGTCAAGGAGACTCAATCTGTTTTGCAAGCATTTCGTAAGAAATATCCTTCTCGAGTGATGCGGTTGAGCTGCCATGCTTTGATGTTGTGCCATTTCAAACCGCAACATTGAACCGAACAGCCAATCAAGCTTAAACGAGCACCAGCATCAGAAAAGGCAACGGTAGGTATGTAGGTACCTGTCTGTCCTGTTTCGAAGCAATGTTTGTGCTCCTTGAACTGCCCGTCACAACTTTGAGCTGTCGAAATTTGTTTTCTGATTGATGATGATGATGGTGATGCTGGCAGCTGGCTGGATAAACTGATTCGCCCTACATTGGGAGTGATTCAGGTTCGTCAATGATTTAACTTGATTTGCTTCGTGTCTTGTCTTGTGGAAGGATGAGCACTTGCAGTGTAATCATCTTGACATAACAGATGCCAACATCAGCTCGATAGGCATTGAGCAGTATGTCTAAAACGTACCTCTGGACATGCGATTATCAAGGTCTCTTTTCAGACTACAGGCGCAAGATTAAATAATATGCGAATGGTAGTTCTGAAAGGCGCCGCTGGTAACTAAGACCAAAATCTAAATCAAAATATAATTCGTTATTGGCATAAAGTGTTTGGTGCGGTTAAATGCGGGATGAACGAAATTTTCTCTATCTAAAAATTCACTTTATATAACATTCAGAAAATTCGTTTAATAAATAAAATAACATTTAAATTCGAATTACAAACATTTCGAAGGAGATTGGATCCACTGTACAAACTATTTTCTGACTACTCGACAGTATTTGTACCATTTGTACTTTTTGAGTATAGTTCAATAAACCTACTGTGTCAGATTAATCCCGGATTTAGTTAGTTGACTTGAGAAGATTGTTTAAATAATTATTAAATAATAAAAGCATTTTATTTTGTGGTGTAGTTGTGGTTCGCTTCTTGGATACATCTCAACTAAACCATTTTTATTGGACCTCCACTGGTTGGATAATTGAACTAACAAAAGTTATATATATATATATATATATATATATATATATATATATATATATATATATATATATATATATATATATATATATATATATATATATATATATATATATATATATATATATATATATATATATATATATATATATATATATATATATATATATATATATATATATATATATATATATATATATATATATATATATATATATATATATATATATATATATATATATATATATATATATATATATATATATATATATATATATATATATATATATATATATATATATATATATATATATAGATAGATATGCTAAGATCTCATTTAACCAGTTTTTGATATGTCGTTCCAATTAGCGAATCAAATCAATTGAACGCAGGTAATGGTCCAATCAGTGAATTTGGATTATTATCGATTTCCATAACTATGAAATGGAATATGTAGAAATTCACCTTTTATTTGTTTTAAACAATAAACATAAAAAGTCACCATACCGAAAATCGTCGTCGATTAACTGGTGCTCTGCCGAATTGTGATTCTTATATTAATTATATTTTTTTTTCCTTTTTTATTAACGACTTATAGTGAGTCAATCTTTTTTCTTTTTTATATTGTAACGACATATAATTAGCAAGGGACTGGAAGGTGAAGTATTTTTCAAATATTAAGAGCCATAGTACTCAAGGGAGAGCAAGGATTTGAAGTAAGAAAGTTTAGAAAAGCGTGGAGTAGGGTCAATGAACAAGCTTAGAGTTTCCCGGTTACTTAGCTTTTTGTCTTCTGCAGCGCAGGAGTCAGGATTTTTGGCATTAAATGCGAATCACCTGAGTATGCGGCATGTCCGGACAAGCGTAAAGTCAATTTAATGACTTATGCGGTCAGAGCCGACAGCATAAGTCATTAACAATATATATATATATATATATATATATATATATATATATATATATATATATATATATATATATATATATATATATATATATATATATATATATATATATATATATATATATATATATATATATATATATATATATATATATATATATATATATATATATATATATATATATATATATATATATATATATATATATATATATATATATATATATATATATATATATATATATATATATATATATATATTAATTATATTTCAGATAAGATTGAGTCAATTTTTGTCAAATCTATCGTACTTTGTTAGAATAAGTAGTACTGTAGTTACTGCATCAAAGGTAATTTAAATTGTACCTGAAAAATAATCTGAGCAAGGATAAATGGCTCAATATTTTGGTTAGATGTGTACATACCTCAAAAGTTCTTCCGATCGTGATGACCGGCAGTGTTTACCCCATTTTCCCAGCGAATGTTCATCAGCGAAATGAAAGCCCCGACTGTTGCCAAACTTCAGCACCGCACGCTTGTAAATCAATCATATCGCTGGTTCCTTCATCAATCATCTCAGTTTACAAGCACATGATATAATATTTATAAAGTCTTCTTCTCTTCCCGCCCATCAACTTGCACGCAATGAACCGGTTCAATGCCTAACCCTGAAATTGACAGTAGGTAGCTACATGGTAAAGTTGAAAATGACTTTTGTGATTCTGGGAAAAGCGAATAGGCACAAGAAAGTTCTCCGTAATTGAGTGTTGGCGTGTTGGGATGAAATTTATAATGAAACAAGTGTTCCATTATTGTACTGTTGTATGTTGTATGTATGTTGTTCTAGGATTCGCGCTGTTTTTGTTCAGCAGGGATATCATGAGACGATTTGCGTCAGAAGACGACAGAGTGAGCATTCAAGAAGTTGACTTGAAAGCACAATGTTTTTGTCGGCACGTTGAGTAAGATAATTGATGTGTTCAGAAATTAATTTGGCATGCAATTGTGGAGGTGTATGATGTAGCCGACATAAACTTACTAAATCATTTTACCACGACATTTGGTCCTCGTTTCATGATTAAAAAAATAGGTTGAGCTAAAACAACATTTCAACTATTTGCAATGGACGAGCAGCACTTATGGATTTATAAAGATTTTAGGATATATTCAATGACTTACCAGTATTTTAGTATTTATCCTAGGATTTTGCAAGATCGGAGATGAAAAGCAAAAGGGCTAGTCGCTTAAATCGTACAATATGAAAAACAAGATAATACTAAGACAGAAAAAAAAATACAAATTGTTGTAGAAATAAATATGTATGTGTTTTCCCCAAAAACGATAAAATCAAATACAAGTTCGCAATAAATCGATTTTTTGAGCATTTAAACACCATCTTCGTCATTCGCTTAAACTGATTGTCGAGGAATCGAACATACCTGGAAAGAGAAGAAATAAACATTCGGTAAATAGTGAGGCTTAAAATGTCAAACAGGATACCGAACTTCAAAAAACCCAAAACTATTCGGAAACGTTCTGACTAGAACACTGCAATTCGGAAGTTCTGCGTCTAGTTTTTAAATTTTCATAGTTTCCAAATTTCATAGAAATTCGTGCTGTACTTCTGAGAGCATAATGATTGATAGTTGCATCTTATAACTGGATGACTATGATTATCTCTCTTCAGGCATAAATCATTGTTATTTCGTGGACTTGTTGACTTTTCTCGGTGAAAATTGAATTGATGAATTTTATTTTAACCGAGAAAAAGTAAAGAAGTCAACGAAATAAATATGTTGCGGTGACCATAAAATGTTATATAAACCATTGTTCGCAAAATCGCGAAAAAATGCTATGAATTCTGGAACAATCACGTTTTTACGTTACGAAAACAGGATCATGAACAAGAATCATGTGTTTTCTAATTATGTTCAATTTCCTTTCAGTAATGCCCGCATAACGCTTTTAATAGTGGAAATATTTTTTATTGTTTTGAGAACTTCAGACACGGTTTCCTCCATGTCTTTACTAAATAGATTTTCTGTTCGTCAACTCTTTCACAAATTTATGACCATTATTTATAAAACCAATGAGGTTATTCATAGATTTGGATACATCAATTCAAAAAATCAAAACATTTTGGATACTTTTGTGTGTGAAAAATTTCACGAAAGTCGGAATTTTATTCATGAATCCATTCAATCCTCATAAACTACTTAATGATTCTTAATATATTAGCCACGATACAATATTCGTGCTCGCGAAATAGTTCACAAAATCATGAATTATTCATGTATTCGTGAGTTGGTCCATGATTCCTAATATAACAGATTAACCATGCGTGCCCGTGAAATAAATCACAAAATTTCAAAGAGAAGTTATAGGAAATATTATGGGCCTTTTGAAAAACCTATTGTTGTTGATGGAGAAACGCGAATAACTTCTGAAAAGGTCGCAATAAAGCAACAGAATTGTGTTGTTAAAACAAAATTTAAAGTATTTCGAAAACTACTTCATTTCAGAAAATTTTTCAAAATTCAAAAATAAAATTGTATTTTTGACTGCAAATAGTATGAACTAAAAAAAATATGTCGAGAGTTGTTAAGAAAACTTTTTTATTGAAAGCTTCTCCATGATCTAAATACACTGAAAAAGTTTCTTTTACATCTTTAAAGTCGATAAACGTTTGATTTTTGCTATTTTGTAATGGGGTAACGCGAAAAACTTTTAAAAAGGGCATGATCACACGAATTAACTGTTTTTGTGGGAACAATATTCTAAATATCCCGAAAACTATCGCATTTTGGAAGATTTTTGTTAAATGCATTTTCATTTAAAATAATACTTAGAATTATATTCTGTAATAAAATTAGTATGAAATTTTAAAACATGAAAAACTTTTTTACCAATAATGTTTCTATTCTCTTTAGGTTTTTGTTGACAAAATATAAAAAATCAGAAAAAATTGTTTTTTGCAATTTTAATTTTTAACACGTTTTTTTCTGTTTTTGTGAAAAATGACACAGCATTTTTTTCAGCGCATATTTTTCGTACATAAATATTTATTACCTGTAACTCGTTCTCAGAAAGTTTTGCAGCATAAAATACAGCAATCGAACAAAAAAAATTGAAATTAATGCATGTAGAAATGTTTACGCGCTTTTGAAAAATTACTCTTGTATCAAAATATTGCAATTGTCAAACAAAATCGTGGAAATTCAATAACCAAACACAACTTCAAAGTTTCGTTCGAATTGACGATGGTCATATATTGTAGTTGGCCGGTTTCTCATGGAAATTCCTAGAAGCGAGATTCAAAACAGCAACCTTCGAGACTCCGGCCCAATTACCTAACCTGCTACCTCAGACATTGAGCGGGAGTCTCGAAGGTTGCGGATTGTAATCTCACCTCTGGGGGGATTTTTCATATAATTGATTTTGCTTCACTCACCATTTTCGATCACGGTTTTCGCCATTGGTTACTACTAAAAAGTCTTAAATAAGGTATTGGTGTTTACGTCACAACAGTTATAAGGCGGAAACCGATTAGCGAGCGAATCTGTGTATTGAGGGTACGGGGAAAATTCTTCAACTACAGCTTGATCAACAACTATGTACTGACAAACGATAAACCCGATGACGTGAAGGACGCGTTTTACGACTGTCTCGCCAAAACCTACGGAGAGTGCCCAAAGCATGATGTGAAACTTGTTATCGGGGACGCCAATGCTGAGGTCGGTAGAGAGGACTTCTCCGTCCAATCATTGGTAAGGAGAGCCTTCACTCTGTAACCAATGACAACGGCCTGAGACCTTCGTTGCAGCTAGAGGGATGGCCATCAGCAGCACTTACTTTGCACGCAAAGACATCCGTAAGCACACCTGGATGCACCCGAATGGCGAAACTTGCAATCAAATAGACCATGTACTGGTAGCCGGCCGACACTTCTCGGATGTTATAGATGTGAGGAATTTCAGAGGACCAATCATCGACTCTGATCACTATCTCGCTCTCAGTAAGATTCGAGCACGGTTATCAACCGTAGCGAACTCAAGAACTCAGCGACCGTTGCGTTCAAATATCCAGCGCTTCTCAGCAGAAGGTGTGATAGACGCGTACCGCCAGAGGCTTGATGAGCGGATAAGGGGAATCAATGTAGACGACTACCTCAACAATCTGTGGGAGTCAATCCATGGAGCGGTGAGCAAAGCAGCGCGAGAAGTAATAGGTATTGCTCAGAGACGACCCAGAAACGGTTGGTTCGATGAGGAGTGCCAGAGAGTGAGAACGGATGAGAAAAATGCTGCCAGAAGCCGGATGTTAGTGACTGTTACCCGGCATAACAGAAAGCGGTACAAGGAAGTAAGAGGAGCCGAAAAAAGAATTCACCGCAGAAAGAAAAAGCAGTATGAAGAGAACGTCGTTACTGAGACGCAAAACAGTATGGAACAAAATGATATGCGAAAATTTTATGAAACTGTCAATAGCGTACGGAGAAAAAAAAAAGCGCCGTCTCCCGTCATGTGCAATGACCGTGAAGGTAACTTGCTGACAGATAAAACTATGGTAGCAGCCAGGTGGAGAGACATTGTTGAATGGAGAGAATGTTAGCGCGTCAACGAACAGAATAAGGATAAGTGACGATGGACAAGCTGTGGAGCCTCAGATGCTAGAAGAGGTGAAAAAGGCAATCAAAGAGCTGAAAAACCATGCTGGAAAGGACGAACTCCCGTCCGAACTTTTCAAACACGGTAGTGAGCAGCTGCACAAAATACTTCACCGTACTCTTTTGAAGAAGAAGAACTACCTGCTGACTGGCTAGAGGGCCTCATTTGTCCCTTATACATAAAGGGACACAGACTGGAGTGCGCCAACTATCGAGGAATATCGCTCCTCATTTCGGCGTACAAAATTATGTCACGTATTCTGTTCAACAGATTGAGGCCGTTAGAGGAGTCTTTCGTCGGCGAATACCAAGGTGGTTTTCGTGAAGGCCGATCAACTACGGATCAAATGTTTACCCTGCGACAGATCCTAGATAAATTCCGGGAATACAACTTGCAGACACACCATCTGTTTATTGATTTCAAAGCGGCGTACGATTCAGTGAAAAGAAACGAGTTATGGCAGATAATGGTAGAACAAGGATTTTCCGACGAAACTGATTAGACTGATTCGTGCAACGCTGGATGGATCGAAATCAAGTGTTCGGGTTGCGGATGAGATTTCGACGTCCTTCGTAACCTTAGACGGATTGAAGCAGAGTGACGCGCTGTCAAACTTGCTGTTCAACATTGCTCTTGAAGGTGCCATCAGGAGAGCAGGCGTGCAAAGGAACGGTACCATCGTCACTCGGCCGCATATGCTCCTAGGATTTGCGGACGATATTGATATCATTGAAATCGACCGCCGAGCCGTGGAAGAGGCATTCGCGCCTTTTAAAAGGGAGACAGCAAGAATTGGTCTCACAATCAACACCAGCAAGATGAAGTACATGATAGCTGGAAGAATACGTGGGTCCAATAGTGATGTTGGTGGTGTTAGGTGGTGATAAATTTGAAGTAGTGGAAGAATTTGTGTACCTTGAAACTCTAGTGACATGCGATAATGATGTTACCCGCGAGGTGAAAAGGCGTCTTGCAGCTGCAAATAGGACTTTTTACGGACTTTGTAGCCAGCTGAAGTCCCGTAGTTTGTAGACGAATACAAAAGTCGCGTTGTACAAGATATTGATAGTTCCAGTTGCCTTGTACGGCCACGAAACGTGGACGTTAAGGTTGCACGGAGAATGCGCAAAATTCGCAAACGAAAAAAGCAGTTTTTCTCCACACCGTATGTCAGATCTTCATAAAAATCAATCAGCGTGTGTAGAATGTTGTTACAGTACTGCTGATTGATTTTTATGAAGATCTGACATACGGTGTGGAAAAAAACTGCTTTTTTCGTTTGCGAATTTTGCGCATTCTCTGTGCAACCTTAAAGGATCGTAGAGCGATCGGTGTCTTCGAACGTAAGGTGCTGCGAACAATACTCGGCGGTAAAGAAGAAAATGACATCTGGCGGCGTCGCATGAATCACGAGTTCCACCAAGTATATAAAAGAGGGGATATTGTCAAGCTAATAAAAAAACGGCAGGCTGCGGTGGGCTGGTCATGTGGCATGAATGCCGGAAGAACGACAGGTGAAGATAATATTCAGTAGAGAACCGGGAAGAGGCCGAAGACTCCGTGGCAGGACGCGTAAACGATGGCTGTTTGCAGTGGAAGAGGACCTAAAAGCACTCAATGTCCAGGGTGACTGGAAGAGATTGGACCAGGATCGGGTCCAGTGGAGGAGAATTCTTCACTCGGCGTAGATTCAACGAAGTGAATTGTAGCCCATCAAGTATCAAGTAAGTAAGTTTGCGTCAAAAAGACAATTAAATGAATTATTAGTTCTTGGCAAAGAAATTTTTACGTAAACTCTTTCACAGAAATTGGAGAACAGTTCGTCGAATGAGCTTTGTTTCATGTACTTTTTCTTAAAATATCCAGCTGCTAGCGACCAGGAATAGGTACGAGCAATAGATATAGTAGAAAACTATTAGGATCTTAAACATCGTTATTCATTTGATAAGGTTCAGTGTGATGTCTGGAAAAAAACGAAAACTGCACTGAGCACCACAAATCTGTTTCGTGATATAGTTCACAGATAAAGATATACCGTGAATCAGCCACACTTTCATGATTCAGTTCATATTGTCGCATTACCCCAGGTAAAAAACCGATTATAACCAAAATATAATTGATTGCGATAAGGCGAAGAGAAATTACGAATACTATGATAAAACTGCTCATATCATGAATATTAGTCACATTACTACACGTGGAAAATTCGAAAGTAAACTCTATAATAAAATATCACGATAACGTGAGGGTAAATTACGAAAATCACGACTATGGCCCTAAATCATGAACATAATACACACAACTCGCGACAAAAATATCAAAAATAGTGACTAAGATCTCGAATTTATGAACATGAATCATTCTACTAATGACTAAAATATCACCATAACGTGAATAAAAATTACGAAAATCGGGACTAAGATCCTGAAATCACAAAACCCGCTAGTTTGACAGAAAAATTCGATAGTAAACTCATGAATAAAAGAGCACGTTAACGTGATGAGAAATCACAAAAATCTTGAATAAGCTCCTGAGATCTGTGTATTCCCCAATTATGAACAAGAATAGTAACAAAAACTAAACATGTCCAGGGAACTATAACAATAACCGAATCAAACATTCGGGGCAAACTAATTTTTTAGGAAACACAAATAGTTTCATGAATACGAAGTTTATGATTCATGATTTCAGGAACTTGGTCACACTTTTTGTAAATCGTTCATTTCAGGAAATCGTGAGTTTTTTTTTCATGAATTTATGAACGGACTTTTTTCATGTACCGTATGGCATCCGGCGGGTACACGTATCTGGTCAACTCTCCCACCGTTCTTATGTCATAATAGGGAACAGAGAACAGGAGTCCCTTGAGGGAGAATGGAGTATACACGGACAAAAATTGTTCCAAAATTCGTGATTAGAGTCAGGAATTCTGCAACCATCTTGTTTTTACGTTAAGAAAACAGGACCTTGAACAGAAATTATGTATTTTATATTCTTCGGTAACGTCTGCAATACTTTTTGTTTTCGCAGATAGCTGATTTCTTGTGAACTTCAGTCACG
This sequence comes from Topomyia yanbarensis, assembly GCF_030247195.1. Taxonomy (NCBI): domain Eukaryota; kingdom Metazoa; phylum Arthropoda; class Insecta; order Diptera; family Culicidae; genus Topomyia; species Topomyia yanbarensis. Next base: position 115,847,311 of record NC_080671.1, read on the forward strand.
GTTCCCGCTATGTCATTAACAGATTGTTTTCTGCCCTTTAACTAGTTTACAACTTTTTGAATATTATTCATAAACTTAATATTCACTCGGGGTTTTATCGATACATGCGAATAAGTTCGTAAACTCTGAAGTCTTGTTATTTTACCGTGAATTTTTCACGAAGGTCGGAATATTATTAATGGGTCACTCATGCCCCGTGAGCTGATTCATTATTCCTAGTATATTAATCATCATTCGTACCATTCGTCTTTGTGAAATACTTCACAAAATCATGCAATACTATTTACGGATTCGTAAACTTAGTCATGTTTCTAAGTATATTTGTCATAATTCACCATATGTGCCCATGGAATAAATTAAAATTTTTAAATTATTCATGGATTCGCTATCTAATCCATGGCTTCTAGTATATCCATGAATATTTTTTAATTTATGAATTTCTCGTGAAGAGTACGAATGATGAGTTGTTCCTAATATACTAGAAATATTTTTTGTGACATTGTTAACTATTTCGCGAATACGAATGTTGAGTCGCCATTAGTATACTAGGAACCATGAACCAGTTCACGAACCATAAATGCAGCCATAGATAATATTACGAAACAATTCATAAAATTATAAATGATTCGTGGGCTCGTGAACTGGTATAAAAATCATAAGATATTAATCACGACTCACCATTCGGGATCGTGAAATATTTTTCATTATCATTTTTACATTGCTGCTGATACTTGGATTCGTGAACTGGATTCCTAGTACATTAATGACGAATCAACATTCGTATTGAAATAGTTCACAGAATCATAGAATTTTATTCCTGGATTCATGAACACTGAGCGCCAATAATACATTACAAGTAACAATTCCATTCATATTGTCACGTTACTACACGTGGAGAATCCGACGGTAAATTAATGAATAAAATATCACGATATCAGGAAATTACGAAAGTCGTGGAATAACTCCTAAAATAATGAACGTGAATCACACGAAAAATCCGGGAGGAAATAGAAATAAATAATTCAATTTATGGAACACAAAACTCGTGACAGAACCTCCTGAAACTATGAACATCGTTCAAATATCAGCTCTTTTAGTCGAAACACTTTAGACGAATTAGTGTATCCCCAATTTATGAACTATTATCGTAAAACAAAACAAAATAAAGTGACACAACAACACAACACCAATCATCTGAGTGCAAGGTCATGTATTTTTTGACGTCAACTTGTTTTGAGGAACCACAAAAACTTTTTTGGCTACTAGGTTTTCTATTTATGATTTCCGAAGCTTGATCACGATATTCGTTAACGGGTTATTTTACGAAATCGTGATAATTTTTAATTTAATGTACTGATAGGGTCGTGCTCCCGTTTTAATCTCGACGAATGATGACCCTTTAATGTTAGTACCAGAACAAAAGTAAACGGTTTTATAATTTGGACGAATTTCGCGTTAAATAGTATTCAGAGTTCTGTACATGAGAACTTTGTCACAAAAAGCCACTTTGCATACTTTGTTTTTTTTTCAAAAATGATTAGTCAAATTTTTGAACAATTTGGAGGTTCTTGCTTCCAATAAAAAGGTGAATTTTCACCGTTTCTCCATTCTCACCGTTCCAGTAATTCTTTCTTTGTCGGTTTTCCAGCGGACACGTTCATAAAAATCCTAGAAAAAGGGAAAAAACAAAGACTCAGGTCAAAACAAGGGATATATAAATTCCATCAACCACTGGATTTGTCGTTGGCATCTACCGATAGGCTTTGAGGGCAGACATCAACATGCCCCTGCATAGCTCTACCCGCTGCCAGAGTCTGGCGGTGACTGAGTTAGATAAGGGGCAAACAGTGATAATAAATATCTCAAGCCTGAGTGCAGTCCACTGGACCTAAAAAATAGATAACGAGAGAGATTTGGTCCGATCGATGAGAGGGAGAGGTGACGATCTGCTTATAGGAGACATTGGGAGTTTATAGGTCCATTCGGAGGTATTGGAGGCTACGGCTGTGATCATGATACTGTTGGGAATATGTGATGGCGTCATCACAGTTCCTCGATGGTGGAGTGGTTAACGCACTCAGCTAGAGAGTGGGAGGGAGATCGCAGGTACGATTCCTGCTTGAGGACATATCTTTTCGCAGTATTTCTAATACAAAGGTGATTTTTCACCGTTTCTTCATTCTCACCGTTCCGGTACTTCTTTCTCTGTCTGTTTTCCAGTGGACACGTTCATAAAAATCCTTGAAAAAGGAAAAAAAAACAAGGACTCTCGTCAAAACAAGGGATAAACAAATTTTGTTCCAAGATATGTAATTATGTTTCCTACCTACCGTCGAAAATTCAAGTTGGGCACTTTTAAGTTATTTGAAAAAAACTTTTTCTTGTCCAAACTTTTTTCAGAGTATTTTGTTCAGGGTCTATTGCCCAGAGACCAGAACCCAGAATTCCGAGGAGAGAACCTAGACTCCAGATTCCATAGCCCAGAGTCCAGAGTGCCGAGGAGAGAGACCAGAGTCCGGAGTACAGAGTTCCGACTGCAGAGTGCATAGTTTGGAGTTTAGAGTCCAGAGCCCATAGCTCAGAGTCCACAGTCTAGTCCAGAGTCAGCACAGAATCTCGAGGCGAGAACTCAGAATCCAGAGTTAAAAATGCAGTGTCCAGAGTTCAGAATGCAGAGAACAAAGTCGAGAATCCTGGGTCCAGAGTCCTCAACCCAAATTACTGTGGCTACAGTCCAGAGCTCTGAGACCAGAATTCAGAGCCCGAAGTACTCAACCCAAAATACTGAGGCAAGAGTTCAGACTCCAGAGCACAGAGCCCAGAACCCAGAGGCCAGAGTCCAGAGCCCATAACACAGAATCTCGAGGCGAGCGTCCAGAGTCCAGAGTTCACAGTCTAGAATGTAAACTGACTGGGTATTTTAGGTGTGATCTTGACGAGTAAGTGCCAGAAATTTATGTCTGACGCCATGTTGAAATCCAAGATGGCGACTTCCGGACGTAAATTATTACGATTACACTTCGGATTGTTTATCATTGCACAGCACTCGATACTGTTTAACTTTGATTTATACAATTGATACGTAATGATGATTTTACTAGATCTGCTCTTCACAACTGTTGCTACGAAACGAATACCAACTAGCAGTTTGGAAATTGGATTCAGAGATGATTATGACTTTCATTGGTTTAGTGTTTGATAAAAATACACTGAAGAAAAATTTGGTTTGGCCAAGGAAAAGTTTTTTTCGAACTTTTTTCCTTGAATATGCCCAACTTGAATTGTTGACGGTAGGTAGGAAACATAATTACCTATCTTGGAACAAAATTTCATCCAAATCAACAATGGGTTTTTTTTGTAAATCGATTTTAAATTTTTAAAATCGACTTTTTTTCAGTGCAGTGATGAAGAATTTTTTTAATATTTTTATTAAAAAAATTGACTAATTTAGTGAAAATCAAATATTGTAGGATTTGTCAGTTTTAGACTATATCCATTAAAAAAAGGGAAAAAGTTTGACCCTTTTAAAAAGACAGACAAAGTGGCTTTTTGTGACAAAGTTCTCATGTACAGAAAGATTCATTAAAATCAGAGAGGGTGCTGCCAACATTTGTTCAAGTTGGCGCGAAATTCGTCTTTGGAAACTTGAACTCAAAACCGAGCTCGTTGAGATTTTTTGAGATGAAATATCTGTAGTTCCGTATTTCTACGGAAGGGAAGTAAAGTCGTCAGTCATGGTCTATGTGTTCAAGGATCACGATACTAAATCAAGATTAGGCTTCAGAATTAACGAATAATAAACCTCATATACACTAAACTATTTTGGTTTCTACAAACCTAATTCGCATCAAAAATACTCTCAAATATTTGGTAAGTTTATTGTGGCTATGTCCTGATTCTGTTTAATTTTTTTGACGTAGGAGTACGTCTTTGCTTTGGATAAGAGAGTGCACTTTACAAATTCTGCAAAAATGGTATGGAATGAAAAGTGGTCCAATTTTAAACGTATATAATTCGGCCAACTCACGATAATTTTTTTATTTATTTGCGCATATCGCCCCGAAATACTTCTAAGAATAGATTCCAATAGATAAACCCAAAGATTTTTGATAACCTTGTCAAAATATCGCGCAATTACACAAAGAAGACAGCGCTTCCCAAGCCCGGTACGACAGATTTGTGTACCTAGCGCGCTACGCTTCTATGAATGACGTCATCATCGGCTATTTAAAGAACGGATTTGGCCGGACAAGCTCAGTTGCCTGTTTAACGGCAGGCGGAGCACTTCACTGCGCTGTGTGTTTTCACAGCCAGTGTAGTTGAGTTAGAAGTCCGTTACACTGGCTGTGGGGGTACGCTACCCAGAGCCGTCCGACATGCGACTGAGCTTGTCCGTTCAAACACTATGCTTTCTTTTGTGTTGAGCTCGTTTCCATCATACTTTTATGCACAATCTCGAACACAATTATTCGTACTCAAAATCGCGTGTACATTCGAGCTCCATTAGCAAACACAATTAACATAATGTCGTGGTACTAGTTGTCTCTTTCGCTCTACCCATCGTCATCAGCGTTGACCCATTTTGCTTTGTGCGCTTGGGTTCAGTGTTTGAGGCGAATGTGTAGGTAGGTATATCTAATTTGTTAGCAGGGTTAACATATTCACAGATTTTTCTGTAATGTCACAGATTTTTTCACAATTTTTGATCACAGAATATTTTTCACAGATGGCAAAAGCCGTGTGGTGTCCGGCGGGCTGAAATCTTTTTGCACTATTTCAACCAAGAATAGAACCTCTGGGAACTGCTCCCATGTCGTAAGAGGCGACTAACAACATGCTAGGAGTTCCTAGGCCGAGGTTTTGTTCCGTACCGAAGACTTAATCTGGGCGGACCTTAAGGTTTTCCATATTACCCTCTTTCCAGTCTGTATTTAGTGAATCACTGACATATACCTTTTCTGATTCGCCTTTCTTGATTGTGTACCAACGTTTTAAGTTTCTTCTGGCGGTTGTATATTAGCCGTAAATGACGAAATCTAATTCTACACTAAGTAACAGAATATATTAATATACCGGCACTTCCACGCCAAGGTTTAACTTCCAAAGCTTTGGCTTAAAAACCGTTTTTAAAAAATGGAAACTTTCATGCAGGAAATTTATTGAATTGGCCTAAGATGGAGCTGTCGAATTTCACAAAAAGCTTTTTATGTTGCAAGTGATCTGTAGTTGTGTTAAATTAGGTATTTTTCTATTATATTTGGAACCGTCTACCGACAAATCTACATTTACGAATACCTCCAAAAGTGACTTCTTGAGGTCTCATGAAGGCCTGACACTAGCTTTATGATACTTTTGCTTTTCTAAACAGTAATAAAAATCTCAACATTCAAGAACTTCACTTTGTCAGAAAATGTAGGGCCATCGGAAGCTAAAACTTCGTAAAATCGCACTCCTGGTCCTTTTTTCAGTGCAGTACTCTACGTCACTCGTTCAAATTTGCACCGCTCTTATGGTAGTCGGTATTTGCTAGTATTACTGTTCTCCCATCCATTCTGGTAGTCAAACGGTGGGATAGCAAAATTCTTACAAGTTTCCTATCTCATGCCTCCACGCGATTCTAAGTCTATTGATGACATTTGGTCCTTAGACCGCAGAATGAGAGGGTGCGAACAGAATGAGAGGGTGCGAACAGATCTAGTCGAGAAAACATTGCCGTAAAAATGAATAGTTGATCGGAAATTAGCCCCAATACGACTAATCTGACTAGTATCTATGAACACGGCTCAATACGTATTGAAAATTCGCCGCGTCTGTTTTTATGAACCTAATTTAAAGCTCCGTTATTGCTAACAAGCCCGTGCATCAGATTAACAATCCTTTATATTTCCCTTCAGTGTTCGGTATTATCGCTCGTATACTTGTATTCCACAAACAATCCGATATGGAAAATAAGAAATACTTTCCTTGATTTATAACATCTCGCGCTATTTTTGCCAGTATAATATGCTGTCACTTGGTAGTTTTCAAGCCAATAAATATATCGTAGAGAAGAAGTAGCGAGTTCTGTCCAAATACTGTTGCAATAAATAGTGATCCGGCCCATTACGCAGATAAGATTAGCTTTTCCAGGCAATACTCCCACGATCGGCTGTGTGGAGTTCAAATTGTTTTTGTTTAGGGAACATAGTATACTCTCGGTAGCCGGCTGCCCAGAGTTTAAAAATAACCAAAAACTAAACAAGATCATCTCTTTTTCGAGTGATCGTGCACTCGAAGACTAACTAAACAACTACCTAATAAAATATGCTTTACAGGTCGCATCGTTTGCTTGGAGCGAATCCTAGACCTGATACCCTTCCAAACCACCAACTCCGCGACACCTATGGAAGAGTCTGATGAATCGTCGTCCTTCCGTTAAGTAGGTGGAGCATCAACACTTCCTGTCTACCTTATCCTTTATCCTTCCCCGTGAACGATGGAGATGGGGGCGGCCGGCAATGATGGCTATCATGCTGTTGAGGTTTTAATATGGGTCGGATTGGTATGAATTCCTACTTACCACTTCCTAAGCAACTCTTATTAGATAATCAGCAGTCAAACATGATGAAGTCAGTGTGCAATCCGCCAAAATCATCGTCACAACGCAACGCAACGCAACGCAGAATATTTTTCACAGATGGCAAATTTTTGGCATTTTGATGAAAATTTCACAGATTTTTCGGAAATTTATGATAGGTTTTTTTTTCTGTTTCAGTTATCATAGATAGTAAAACATATTTTTCTATATGTAATTTTCGATGTTGATTGGTTGTGCTTACATAAGAAATATACTTGATTCATTATTACTCTAAATATTTTACATTAAGTAGTATAGTCCTACGTCTACAGTTCGTGCAACCCCATAGGGCTGCCCCTTGTAGTTTTTATGATTACAGATAGTAGTTTTGAGATTCACCAATTTGTATTAACTATATCAGCTAAAAGAGCTTAGAATTGAACGATGTCTATGATTTCAGAAGGTTAGTCGTGATTTTCGTAATTTCTATGTATGTTACGTATGTTATGTTGATATTTGTGGATGAGTTTACTATCGGATTTCTCTGGTAGCCACTATTTTCGTTATTGCTCCTCGGGTTATCGTGATATTTTATTCAAAAATGCACTCTCGAATTTCGAGGATAAAGTAACGCGATTCATATTCATGATTTTAGGTGTTTAGATACGATTTTCATAATTTATATGTGCGTTATCGTGATATTTTTTCATGAGATTACTATCGAACCTTTTACTTGGAGTAATGTGACAAAAGGAACTGGAAAATAAAAGCGTAACCAATCGACAGTATTTTATGGTTTGGTGAACTATTTCACGAACATATTGTGACTTTGCCAACTGCATTTTTGGCGCTCAGCACAGTTTTGTGTCTTTTCCATACTTCAGTTTTTTATGTATACTGCTCGTACCTATAACTGGTCGCTAGCAGCTGGACACAACAATGTTATATTTCCTGAAACAGTTCACGGAACAAAACAAAGAAAATCTGTTAATGATATTATGGTTTGGTCAAATAGTTCACGCAAAAATTTTAAAACCATGAGAAAATGATAAATATGTAGATCATGAAAAATATACTATGATTCGAAAACCAGATTACGAATCCTTGAATAAGATTTTATGATTTTGTGATCCATTTTACGAGCGCAAACGATGAGTCGTGACGAATCATGAATCAGTTTCCTGAAGTAGTTCATGAGAAAATAACAAAACTATTGCAATTTTGTGGACTAGGAACTACGAAAATTAGATCATGTCAAAATGCAATAAACCATGAATCTGTTCACGCCGTAAAGTCGTACCGTAAACAATGTTCCGAAATTGGTGGATAAAATCTCGAATCAACATTTGGTTTGCGAAAATAGTTTATGAAGTTATGAACTAGTTCAAGGGTAGAAAACGATTTATAAGTGAGATAAAATAAAAGCGTTACACAGTGGCGGATCTTCGAACAAAAGTCGGACAAAACATAAAATGTTGCATAATTTGGCTGAGACGCAAAAGTTAGGCTAATTGACTGTGCTCATTCTTGATGTCAGAAGTCATAACAAATTAGATTCATTTTTCCATACAGTTTCTTATGACTATGATTTTTATGGTAGATTTTCCGTTACTGTTCACCAATCAATAATGTCATGAAAAATGAAAAACACCATCCATTGTATAACGTGTTGGTTTACTGAACATTTTCTAATTATCCTACACAAAACACCATGCGCCTCCATGTCAGTAACAAAAATGTAAAATCTTCTAAAACCCGTTTGTGCACCGAGGCGCAGAACGAGACCATTATATTCGAAAAGTGGAGATAATTTCCCATAGAATGTATAATATTTAACCGTTCTAAACTGTTTCGCCTGATTGTACAGAACACATTAATGGAAAAAGTATTTTTGATCAGACCACCTCAAACGAAAAAGTCAAATTTTAAGCAAACATGCCCTCTCAAGGCTCTACTACTTTGCTATGAACCATTTCTGCGAAAGGAAATCTTTAACAGTTGGAAAAAAAATGCAACGATAATAGTGACTCCCGCATAGATTGAAAATATCCATTTCATGTAGGAGTATCTATTTTGGAAGCAGAATGCGTAAAAATAGGAATAAATCCAACATTGAGATTCGTCATAATTGAGCCGTTTTCCGTACCACTTATTTAATATTGCTGGAATAGCGTCAAATTTTGAGACTAAATAAGAATCGCCTGGCACAAGTTCAATGTGATAAGAATTTTGTAAATTGGCACATTAATCACGATTTTAAAAGACCAACAATGTTGCCAAAAAAGCATTTTTAAAGCAAAAGGAGTCCTATTCAAACAAATTAACACAGATGTTACCAGCTTTTCAGCAAACCTATAATTCAACTGTGCCTATATACACTCCAAAGTTAGACAAATTACTCCACCTAGAACAAAAAAAAAACCACATCACCATCGCCACCACTACCACCACCACAGAACACGGACGGCTCGCCTACAGATCGCATGATGACCGAGGACCTAACAGCAGAGATAAATCTTCCCCAACGGGCTCCCCCCGAGAAAGGGAAAAGCACCAGCTGCAGGTCAGCTGCATAGGTCGGCCAAACCATTTGCCTGACCAAATACTTTTTCCCCACTTTCAGCCGGGTGCACACCGGGGACATTGGATAGGGGAGCCTTGACCAAGCGCAAAATTCTATTTTTGGCTATAACGTCTTCTATTCGGTTCTTAAATTTTTTCCAAAAATATTTCTTTACTTATTTCGATCCCTTAAGGTAATTTTATAAGACTCCTGACTGAAAAATCCTGTCCTTATAGAAAATATTTCGTAATTAATAAATTTGCAATTTTTTTTATCAAACTTTGTATAGACATATCTACTCGACTACTAATTACTAATAAAGTACTCATATATCATCTCATTACTTATGAAGCAGTGAAATGATTTTATATAAATCGGAACATTGTAATAGTTATTATTAAAATTTGCATGACTTTGATCGAAATAACTAATGTTGGGGAGACTTGACCAAGATTTTATGGAAGACTTGACCAAGTGGCAATAAACTGAAGAAAGATGCAAAATTCCTGATATTTATTATGCTTTGGTATCTACTGTTAACGTTAATCACGCTACAAAAAAAATCCCACCTCATACATAAGTCTATATATTTTAGTATTAGTAAACAAAGTTAGCAGTAATATGACTGATTTCGTGACGTATGAACATGCAATGTAAGCAGTACAGTTAATCCTTAAAAAGAAATGCATTAAAAAAATCAAAATTCATGAAACGCAACCCTTCTATATTTTTTACTGCTTCCTGAGAATCTCGACAATATGGAAAAAAAATAATTACAGTATGTTTTATGTCATTATTTTTTGTTGTGATTTTTCAAAATTCTCTTGGTCAAGTGTCCCCAGGCCTTGGTCAAGTCTTCCCGCAGTGGGGAGACTTGATCAAAAGAAGCGATCACAGAAAAAGTTTTATAACTTTTGAAAAATTAAATTAAAAATTCTACAAAAATTCATGAACACGCACAATAAACTAGGCACATTATATCTCAATGACTTTTGAGAGATTGAAGGCTTTTTAGAAATTTATGCAGGTTTAGCTGAAAACCTGATAAAGTCTCCCCAAGTTCCCCTATGTGTTTGTGCCACAGAGAGGGAGAGAGAGACAGAGTGCGAGAAAGAGACAGCCAGATAGAGCGTTTGAATGGAAAATGAATCACGGACCAAAGTAGTGTCCTCGGCTAGTGGCCATGATTCTGGGAAATGTTTTCGGTTGGTTTAAGCTGTAAGCAGCACCAAAGGTCACCACAATCAAACACCAGAGGGAATTCCCATCAAACGAGATTGGCACGGTGCTGGTTCTGCGACAGCGTAGTGGTACACTGAAATAAAAAAAAAACTAGACGTGATACCATCACAGCAAAGTGAGACTGGTAGTAGTCGTGTGGATATTTTTTTTAATTTCGATTATAGAGGCTTCAACCTTAAGGTCATTTGCCTATTCGGGTTAGAAAAATCTCTTATGAAAAATTTATAATCCAATGTACGGGACCGAGACTCGTACCTAGGTGAGCTTCTTACAAGGCAATCGATTTACCAATTACGCTATGTCTACCCCCACGTGTGGATATTTTATGAATACAGTTTAAAAACGTTACATGAAATACTAATAGATTTCAATATTGAACCTTTAAAAAGAAACTATTCGGGTTACTGTTAGACATGAAAATGCACTTAGTATAGTTTGATGGTGTGGATTATTATCAGTGTAGACACAGATCGAGCAGAGAGGATGGGAAATAAACGTGGAAAATGTGAAATATATGCAGTCGACGTCATTACTGTACGGACCTGTAGTTTTTCCGTTGCCGACCGGATAAACAATGTACTAACGAAGTGGTGATGGTTTGTGTGTTGCGTTGCGAGTTGCGACATACGCTAGGTATCTATGTTTATGGTTCTTAAATTCTTGGTGCTTCGAATGAAACCTACCTTTCATGGTTAGTTCGAAGATTTGTGCGCTTTGGGTGCGGTTGCACAGGGTGCTAGTGTTTTTAGTGGTGCGCCATTGTTCAATTGTTCAGATCAGTTGGATTTCTGTCATTATCCGTGGTGTTATTTTAACGATAATTTATCGTAGTTCGTCGCTGTTGTGCTATCTTATGACAAGCGCCATTTAGCATATTCCGAGAAAAACGATTTTTAAAGTTTGAGATTGAATATCTTGAAGCTTATAAATGGTATAAACAATTCAAAGAATACAATTGATGCTTCTATCTATTCTGTATTAAGCTCTCAAATATTACGAAGATCTGTTGACTTTGTTGCGAGTTTTTACTATAAATGTAACCAAAAGTCGCGCTCACACGTGTCATAGGTATGTATTGATGACAAAATTTGTATGGTGTGTCATAATCGTGCATGGAAAATTTTCCATAGAAAAAATTCACCAATTATGAACTTTTATTCATATCTTTGGCTTCATTTGGTCTATAAACAATCTGTTAGATGCATTTTGAAGGAAATGAGTCAGGGAATCTAGAAAAAATAGTTATTTTTGGTTACAGTGTTGTCGAATATGCTATATTTCCAATTTAATACTTAAACTGCATTTTTCAAACAATGCGTGTGTTTTTGTTTTGAAAATAATTATGCCATTGTGTTTCTCGGATAGTTTTACACATAAAAACATCTTATACATCAAGATAACTTGAGGCAATCCCCATACACAGTCATTTGAAGCACAAAATTGGAAATTTCTCAGCACGTTTCACGCTATATCTCGGTAACCAAGCAGAATGTCAAAATTCTGAAAACGTCACTTTGTAGAGATTTTTTAGATAAGCAATGTGGCGTATCTATCTCAGTTTAGCCCAAAATGGCGTTTGTCATAAGATAGCGCAACAGCGACGAGTTGAGCATAATACCTAATTCAACATAGTTCATGCGAAGTCTATAGCATAACGAAGTACGGTTTATAATTGCTATGTTATCAGTTAACAAAATGTTTGGTAAAAGGTGAATGCGAAAACACATACGTACAAAAGCACTACGTTTTTATTTTTAAAGACAGTTCATTTTATGATGTTCTCTAACGAAAAAAAAATTATTTTCGAATAAAATCAGTAGTTTATCATTCTTTTTTTTCGAGAATTATCCTACTGCCACTGTAGAGCTAGGGTCTCGGCAGGGCTCTCCGTCAGAATCACTAAAACACTACTCAAGGCCAATTGCAGCGGGCCGTGATTTTGAATATGATATCCATTGTACAGTTCAAATATGTACGGGCGTAGGGACTTCGCGATCGCGTGTATCTTCGCGAACGGTTCGAGTGTTAGTACGTTAACTTGTTCGTTCGTGTGTGCGTTTGCATATCGCGTGTGCTAACGTGTATGTATCTTCGCGTGTATAAATTCTATTTTATAACCGTGTGCCTATTCGCGTGTGTTCTTGAATGATCGCGCGCGGACAGTGAATATAATACTTAAATTTTGGTGTACGACTCAGATGCTAGAAGAAAGTGCGTTCTTTTATATCACTAGAGTTCCTTGACATGTCGCCATGAAACGTGTTGTCTAGTGAATGTGAGCATTATTTTTTGATTGGTTCAACCGAATATAAGTTGCTAAGACAGAGAGTAAAGATTTCTGAACGTGATCGATTCACGGTCGTGTGAACGCAGGAGTACATAGGCTCACGTTTGAGACCGCGTTTTTTAACTTCATAAGTCCTAAATCGTTCACCATATTTTCGGGGTGTTACCAAGCTTGCGTGATCGCGTAAACCCTTCGCGTTATGTTAACATGCTTGTCGCATGTGCTCGCGAGTATATGACTTCGTGTGCATTTTTTTTTTTTTATTCATTTCGTTTATTTGATAGGCACAAATGCGTTAGCTTGGCGGTGCCAAATACTTATGTTTTTACATTTTGGATATCTTAAAACTAGGAGGTTACAATGTTGAAATATTTTTTTACAAAGGAAAAAAAAGTTTACAGCTATCTTAAGACTAGAAATAAGATTCAATATACAAGAGAGGGTCAAAAGATTTTTTTATGAAAAAATTTAAAACAAGGGATTCACTTTGATATACAAGAGGGGGAGTAATAGTATTTTACGAAATATTTTACGGTTATCTTAAAACTAACAATATAGTTTAGTACACAAAAGGGGGAACAAATATTTATGAGAAACTTCACAGAAATCTTAAAACTAGGGATTCAATTCTATTTACAAGATGGAGGACAAGAGTTTCAATAAAGAGTAAAAATTAAAGCTATCTTAAAACTAGGAATACAGAATACTAATTTGAATTTTTTAACTAAAACTTATGCTTGGTCAAGATATTCAGAGGGTGGCTTATTTCCGCATCAGTGTAGCAGCAGTTGTATCAAGGACAGGGGAGAGACAGGGAAAGAAGAGCATATCTTGCAACTTTCGCTCGAACGGGGGGGGGGGGGGGGGGGAGGGGGATCAGCGAAGCAAATTTGCGCCTCAGTCTAGTAAGTCGTCGATTGGCGGATGGTATTCTTCGGACCCGCGGGGAATCCTTCAAAAGTCATCGGACCTCGAGTCGCTCTCGCTTCAGTTTCCTTCTATGCAGGCGTAGTGGTAAGGGCGACGGCGGTTACATAGTGGCACTCTGGAGCTGATCGGTTCCACAAGGCAGGAGGAAACTCTAAAAACGAGAAATAAAAGGGCTAAATTGGGATATTTATCGTTTTTATGAAGGTATAAATAAGGGACATATAGGGGAAATCACGAGTTGCCAGCATATCTCGGACTGGTACATTGGGTGGTCTACTTCGGGCCCGAAGGGATTCCTTTAACTGAGACCTGGCGTCACAATACCCGGCGCATACCCAGACAACGAGTTCGATGTCGTGATAGCCCTCGTCACAAGCGCACAGACTACTCTCCGCAAGCCCAATACGCCGCAAATGCGCATCCATGGTGTAGTGATTGGACATAAGTCGGGACATTACGCGAATAAAATCCCGACCCACATCCATCCCCCCGAACCAAGGCTTCGTTGATACCTTTGGGATAATCGAATGTAGCCATCGTCCAGGTTCCCCATTGCTCCACGAGGTCTGCCAACTGTTGAGCGTCCTCTGACGACAAATACTAAAAAATTCGTTGAAGCAGATTGGTCTTTCGTATATGTCACCATTTAATGCGCCCACCTTTGCTAATGAGTCGGCCTTTTCATTGCCCGGGATAGAACAATGAGAGGGGACCCAAACAAAGGTAATCTGATAAGATTTTTCAGATAACGTACACAAGGACTCCTGTATCATCCCCAGAAAATAAGGAAGTTGCTTTTTTGGCTTCACCACACGAAGAGCCTCGATAGAGCTGAGGCTGTCCGAAACGAAGAAGTAGTGATCTGTGGGCAGAGTGTCGATGATCCCAAGGGTGTACTGAATTGCAGCTAACTCTGCGACGTAAACTGAAGCGGGATCATTGAGCTTGAATGAAGCGGTGATAGTATTGTTGAAGATACCGAAGCCAGTGGACCCATCGAGATTTGATCCGTCAGTGTAAAACATTTTGTCGCAGTCGACTTCTCGGAATTTATTATAAAATATATTGGGGATCACCTGCGGGCGTATATGGTCCGGGATTCCACGAATCTCTTCCTTCATGGATGTGTCGAAGAATACAGTAGAATCAGAAGTATCTAGGAAACGGACACAGTTGGGATTGTACGAAGAAGGATTGATGCTCTGTGCCATGTAGTCGAAGTACAAGGACATAAAACGGGTTTGAGAATTAAGCTCGACGAGCCTCTCGAAGTTTTCAATCACCAACGGGTTCAGAATGTCGCATCGGATGAGCAATCGATATGAGAGTTCCCAAAATCGATTTTTTAGCGGAAGAACGCCCGCCAGCACTTCGAGACTCATCGTATGGGTCGAGTGCATGCAACCCAAGGCAATGCGCAAGCAACGATACTGGATTCTCTCCAGTTTGATGAAGTGTATGTTCGCAGCGGAGCGGAAACAGAAACACCCGTACTCCATCACCGACAATATCGTTGTTTGGTACAACCTGATCAGGTCTCCTGGGTGAGCACCCCACCATGTTCCAGTTATTGTTCGGAGAAAATTGATCCTTTGTTGGCATTTCTGTTTCAGATACCTAATGTGACATCCCCAGGTACCTTTAGAGTCGAACCAAACCCCGAGATATTTAAATGTGAAAACCTGGTTGATCGTTGCACCCATTAATAAAAGTTGGAGTTGCGCCGGCTCACGCTTCCTAGAAAAAACAACCAACTCAGTTTTCTCCGTGGAGAACTCAATACCCAGCTGAAGAGCCCAAGCAGACAAATTGTCCAAGGTATTTTGTAATGGTCCTTGCAAGTCGGCAGCTTTGGGCCCTGTAACAGAGACCACCCCGTCGTCTGCAAGTTGCCTTAGCGTGCATGAATTGGCAAGACAATCGTCAATGTCATTCACGTAAAAATTGTAGAGCAGGGGACTTAGACATGAGCCCTGGGGAAGACCCATGTAGCTAAATCGCGATGTTGTTAAATCGCCATGCGAAAAGTGCATGTGCTTTTCAGACAACAGGTTTAGCAAAAAGTTATTTAAAATTGGTGAAAGACCATGCTGGTGCAGCTTCTCTGACAGAATGTTGATAGAAACTGAGTCAAAAGCCCCCTTAATATCCAAGAAGACTGATGCCATCTGCTCTTTGTTAGCATAGGCCATTTGGATTTCTGTAGAAAGCAACGCAAGGCAATCGTTCGTCCCTTTGCCTTTGCGGAAGCCAAATTGTGTAGCTGACAGTAAGCCATTTGCTTCAACCCAATTGTCGAGGCGAAACAAGATCATTTTCTCGAACAACTTCCGAATACAGGACAGCATTGCAATCGGCCGATACGAGTTGTGGTCGGAGGCTGGTTTTCCTGGTTTTTGAATGGCGATGACCTTCACTTGCCTCCAGTCATGAGGGACAATGTTACCCTCAAGAAACTTGTTAAATAAGTTCAGCAAGCGCCTTTTTGCAGTGTCAGGCAGATTCTTCAGCAAGTTGAATTTGATTCTGTCTAACCCTGGGGCGTTATTGTTGCACGATAAGAGAGCAAGTGAGAACTCCACCATCGAAAACGGTGTTTCGTTCGCGGTATCGTGAGGAGACGCGGCGCGGCACGTTTTCTGTACCGGGACAGAGTCCGGACAGATCTTCTTGGCGAAAGCGAATATCCAACGGTTTGAATATTCCACGTTCTCGTTGGTACTATTACGGTTACGCATACGTCGAGCCGTACCCCAAAGAGTGCTCATCGCTGTTTCTCTCGTTAACCCGTGGACGAACCGGCGCCAATAACTGCGTTTTTTGGCTTTCATTAGACTCTTCATTCGCCTTTCTAACGACGCGTACTGTTGATAGCTAGCGGGTAACCCGTCTTCCCGGAAGGCCTTATATGCAGTGGACTTTTCCGCGTACAGCTCTGAGCACTCTTTATCCCACCACAGGGTGGGAGACCGTCCATGGATATTCGCGCTGGGTACTGGTTTAGTCTGAGCTTGATTCGCACTGTCGAGAATCAAGCCAGCCAAAAACCTGTACTCTTCCTCCGGAGGAAGTTCTTGAGTGGATTCGATTTTAACGGATATCGCGGTCGCGTAACTCTTCCAATCAATGTTCCGTGTGAGGTCATATGAGACATTGATTGTTTCCGATGGTCTTGAACCGTTAGCAATTGAAATCACGATAGGCAAATGATCGCTACCGTGGGGATCAGGGATCACCTTCCACATGCAATCTAACTGTAGCGATGTCGAGCAAAGCGACAAATCCAACGCGCTTGCGCGTGCTGGTGGTGTAGGAATCCGCGTCATTTCTCCCGTGTTTAAGATGGTCATGTTGAAATTATCGCAAAGATCTTGGATTAATGTTGATCTATTATCATCATGAAGACAGCCCCATACCGTACCGTGCGAGTTAAAGTCTCCCAGAACTAGCCGCGGTGCCGGTAAGGATTCCGTGATATTACAAAGCGTTCGGTGCCCTACCGAGGCTCTAGGAGGAATGTAGATGGAAGCAATGCAAAGGTCTTTACCTTTGATTAAAACTTGACAAGCGACAATTTCAATGCCTGGTGTCGAAGGGAGGTTAATTCGGTTGAAAGAATAGCACTTTTTGATCCCCAAAAGTACTCCTCCATAGGGGTTTTCTCGATCCAGACGAATTATATTAAAGTCGTGGAAGTTGAGATTTATATCGGAAGTTAACCAAGTTTCACATATTGCGAAAGCATCACATTTTAAACTATTTAGTAAAAAATTAAAGGAATCGATTTTCGGGAGGATACTTCTGCTGTTCCACTGTAGAACAGTGATCGAATCGGTGACCTCGTTCAATGACTTAGCCATCGAAGGATACGATCGCTGCAAGGAGGGGCCATTTAGTAGTCAACTGCTTCAAAAATGTTTGCACTATAGGGAGAAAACGTAACAGAAGGCTTTTAAGAGGATCAGTAACATTGAAAGCTGTGAAAATTAAGTCCACTATGTCAGAAAATTTCATTAGTCCGCTACTGGACTGAGTATCTGTTTGAAAAAAGGGGACACTTGGGGTTTTGGATGTCCCTGGAAGTGGTGGGTACTCCTTGTTAGAATTAATATTTCCAAGTCCTGGAGCAAATTGCTTCGGCTTTTGTGCATCACTTCCGTTGGATTTATTGATTGTAGTTGGCGCACTCTGAGTGGACGACACCTTGGCACCCTTACGAGGCAATGTAGGGGAGGCTGGATTTCTCCTCTTCCTGGATTCCCCTGGGTTAACCAAAGATGTTCCCTCTCGTGGGTCGTCAGATTCTTGCTCAACGTTAGCCAAACCAGCATAGAGATTTTCGGACAGGACAGATGGCGAAGCATTCTTTAGCATTTCTGCATAAGAACGCCTTGAGCGTTCCTTAAGGGAGCGCTTAATTTTATCCCCGCGCTGCTTGTACGCAGGACATGATTTAAGAGCATGTGAAGGGCCCCCGCAGCAAATACACTTTTCAGTTTCTTTGTCGCAAGAGTCATCCTCATGCTCTCCTTCGCATTTGCCGCATCGTTTCTTATTTCCACAATATGTGGCTGTGTGGCCCAACTGCTTGCAATTGCTGCAGCTCATGACCCGCGGTACAAACAGGCGAACTGGTAGGCGAACCTTGTCAAGGAGGATGTAGTTGGGAAGAGAGGACCCGGCGAATGTCACCCGAAGCGAGCCTGATAGAGAGTAGGTAGTCTTACCTCCCTCGGTGTTTGCGGTATACAATTGTTTGCATTCTAAGATCTTAATCTGTTCAAGAGAGGGGTCCTTAAAGCAGCCAACCCCGTGCTCCAACAGTTCTTCGCATTTCAGGCCCGGTTCGGACACTACCCCATCGATTTCACAGGCCACACAAGGCACGTACGCTTTAAATTCCCGCGTAAAGCGCTCACAGCAAGCAATCGCGTTTGCCTGGCCGAGATCACTCACTAGAACACGTATCTTGTTTGCCCGAACACGTGTTATCTGAGTTACGGCCGGGTAATTAGCAGTCAGATCTCGAGAAAGTTTTAATATATTAACCGGTTTCTCTCCGGTCCGAAAATATACCACCCATGGCCCAGAGGAACCTTCTGGGTACTGCTTTATACGGGGAGCAATGCGAGTATTAGGGGGATCAGGGACTTCCATGATTACATCAGATGGTATTTCGCCCTCGGCCATTTAAGCACGAGGGCAGAGCGTTATATAAACGGGAATGTGTCTTATTATTTGATTACAAGGTAGAGTAAAAGTAGGGAAAAGGAAAGAAAGCAAACGAGGAAAAAAATAAAGCAAAACTTATCTGCAAACAACGTCGATTGTTCCGCACCAGCGAAAACAATGTACTGGGTTTACTGCCGGCACCAGCAGAACGGCAGCTACCGAACGAACAAAGGATGACCTTCGCTCACTTTACACACCGAACACTACTTTGAAATATAACGATCCGTTCCGTTCAAAGGTTGGGAGACGTATGTTCGTGTGCATTGATTCGATTTTATAACCATGTGATAATTCACATATTCGCGTGTGTTCTTTGGTATTGAGTTTTTGGAGTACGGTTCAGATTCTGACAAGGAGTGAGCTACCCCATATCACTAAAGTTCCCGGTCATGTCCAGTGCTTACAAGTTTTCTTTTTTTAACCCTTTCATGCCCAACTTTTTTCTAGTGCATGTAGGGTTTCAAAACAATTTTTCTTTGTTAGCGGTGGGGTCAAGAAACACGAAAAGTCTTCTTCCATACAGATAGGTACTTCCCTCGCAGTGCTAGAAGCTGCTCAATTTTTACCTTCCAATGCTCAATACAATTCTCCTAGAATATTTACAATAGTCCACTTATGTGGAAAACGTAGCCAAAGACAGTCTAAATTGATAAGTTTTATCAGATCAGTAATAATATTGTAACATAAAGAAGAATTGTAACCAGCATCACTGTTTGCTATATTCCGGTCGTCAGTAGAGCTGATAGTTTTTTTTTTTGATTTTTTAGTGTTTTACACTCGCGATTATTTTTATTATCGTTTTATCTGTATATCGCTTTATTCGGTAGTACGTGTGCATTGAAATTTCGTGACTTCAAGCACGATTATATCTGCCGGTGTGATTCGTGAAAGTGATTGTTTTTGGTTGTGATTTTTGTTTTCACTTGTCATTATCACTGCACAGACGTTACGCTCAATTTTTTCGCCAAAAGCGACATCTGCTGGTGGGTAGTTGAGTTGTCGCACGTTGCGTGCAAATTCGCTTTCATTGACGCACGTTACCCGTTAGCGTTTTCCTGCGCATATTGCATACCCGCTAGACGTTATTTCTACATCAAAAGCATGGCTTGTAACAACTGCTCGAAAGTGGTTAATGTTTCTGATCGAATCACATGTCGTGGATACTGCGGAAATTCGTTCCACATGATATGCGTCAAGATGGATTATGATGTTCGTGACGTCTTGGGAACCCACCCACGGAATCTATTCTGGATGTGCAACGGCTGTGCTGATTTATTCTCTAATGATAATTTCCGTAGAATGGCTTCGCGTTGTTGCGACATAGTGCCTGACGACAATTCTCTGAAATCTATAAAGAACGACATAGCTGATTTGAAAGATGTCGTCAAAGCTCTCTCGGTTAAAGTTGACTCAAAACCGCTAACCCCAACTATAACGCCTTGGAAACGAATTGCTGAATATAATCCAGTTTCAAACACGCCTAAGCGCAAACGCGAAGATGATTCGCTCAAAACAAAAATTCCTAATATTCGTGGATCCAAAGCTGCGTTTGAAACAATAAAAACAATTTCACCACCTGAGGAACCGTTATGGGTTTACTTGTCAGCATTCGATCCCAGCACGACGGACGATGAAGTTTCTACCCTTGTGAAAGATTGTCTGGGGGAGAATCTGCAACCGAGAATAGTTCGTCTAGTTCCTAAGGACAAGGATCTCTCATCTTTGCGCTTCATTACTTTCAAAGTTGGCGTTAGCAAATCATACAGAGATAAGGCTCTGTCCAAAGACTCTTGGCCGGAGAACATCTACTTCCGTGAATTTATGACCAATTCAAAAATCCAACGACCTATCATCAGGATTGCGGCGGAGAAGAATCCATCTGGTAGTGGACAGTAGCGCCAAGCTGTTCCGGATAAACTCATCTGTCCAACTTCTTGTATCCCGGCGAGCGATTTAGGTCTACCTGGCGAATCGGCGACTTCTTCTGTGTCAGGTAAAGCCAAGAAAGGTATATGTCCTTCTAAGCAATACAAGATGCTGCACGCCCTCAATGTAAATTTCACTTACAGTCTGCTGATGAACACAACTCTACCGCCGCTGTGAATCTTCAATGTCAAAAACAAAATTTTGAACCCATCGTAACAAGCACGTCTCTTCATAGCACATTCGGCTCTACAACGATCACGGAAGGACTAAGCACTCTATGCTATGCTTATATGACTCATCGCACCCTGGGACGCACTGCAGCTAGCACTATAGAAGCCCTTGATCCCCCTGCCACAGTCGAGCCATTGCAGCCAGCGTTCACCAGTCGTCCCGGTCCTGTGTGCAGGAGTGGTGAAGGGGTCTTCCAAATCGATACCAACGGCAATCAATCGCGGCATTCAAACCTACAAATATATTACCAGAATGCCGGTGGTATGAATACAGTAATCGAAGATTATTTGGTAGCAAGTTTAGATGAATGCTTCGACATAATCGTCCTCACAGAGACGTGGCTTAGCGATAGCACTCTGTCAGTGCAAGCATTTGGTGCCAACTACGATGTTTTCCGAACTGATCGCAGCTCACGCAACAGTCTCAAGGCTACCGGCGGCGGGGTACTTGTGGCTATCCATCGTCGATTGAAAGCGCAACTGATTGACGATACTTTGGGGGTCTGTGTCGAGCAGGTGTGGGTGCGAATCATACTGGCTGGCTACGCACTTTTTCTTTGCGTGGTTTATCTTCCACCGGACCGCACTCGCGATTCGACATTGATTGATTCACATACTGAGTCACTGGAACGGATTTCCGCTCAAGCAAGCCCGGTTGATGAGATCCTGATTGTTGGTGATTTCAATTTCTCCGGATTAAAATGGCGCTGTGCTTCTGACGGATTTATGTTCGCTGATCCCGAACTGTCATCTTTTCATGCTGGTATCACCAGTTTGCTTGACTGCTACAGTCTAAATCTGCTGCGTCAAACGAATAATGTGGTGAACGAGAACAACAGAATCCTTGATCTCTGTTTTTCGAGCAAATCTGACTACGCGCCAAAAGTTACCGCAGCACTGGTTTCCCCTGGTAAAGACTGCTAGACACCACCCTCCCCTGCATATATTGCTTGAAGCGATTCGAGTGAAGCATGACTGCAATGCTTCTGACACCGTCAGCTATAATTTTAGAAAAGCCAACTATAATAGCATTATTGACTTCCTGTCGAATATCCACTGTACTGAAATTCTCGACAATGATGATGTCAACGTTGCAGTACAGACCCTCTCCAATGTTATGAGCTATGCTATCGATCGCTATGTACGCAAAAGAAGTGGCCTTCAATATAAGCATCCAGCGTGGCACACTGCCGAGCTGAGACGGTTAAAAGCGACTAAAAGAGCCGCTCTGAAGAAGTACTCCAAGTTTGGGGGCTACGTGCTGCGACAACACTACGTTCATGTTAACCAAGTCTATAAAAAGACATCGAAGCGTTGCCATGCCGATTACTTGCGAAACGTGCAACGTAAGTTGAAGTCCGAACCTAAAACATTCTGGAAGCATGTAAACGAGCAAAGAAAGGAATCCGGGTTGCCTTCAACGATGAGCTATGGAGGACGTATGAGCTCTAGTTTACAGGAGATCTGCCAACTATTCTCTGAAAAGTTCGCGAGTGTTTTCTCCAACGAGAAACTGACACCGACCCAGGCTTCACGCGCGGCTCTCAATGTACCTCAATCATACCAGTCTTTGAACTCTATTAATATCGACAATAATATGGTACAACTGGCGATTAGCAAAATGAAGGCTTCAACCTTGGCAGGCCCAGATGGTATACCAGCTATTATTCTAAAAAAATGTTCTGCCAGTCTAATTGAACCTCTTTGTCATCTGTTTCAATTGTCGCTAACAACCGGAGTATTTCCCGAACTCTGGAAATCCTCCTTCATGTTTCCAGTTCACAAAAAAGGTGATAAAAAGGTAGTTGACAACTACCGTGGTATTACAACGCTAAGCGCAGTTCCTAAGCTGTTTGAAATGGCTGTGTTGGAACCCATCTCCAGCCACTGCAAACAGTATATCTCCGAGACTCAGCATGGATTTATGCCGAAACGTTCAACATCTACGAATCTTCTGTCGTACACAACATATGTTACAGATGCTATGTCGGACGGCCTTCAAACTGACGTTATCTACACGGACCTTTCAGCTGCTTTTGACAAGATAAATCACGCTATTGCAGTGGCAAAATTGGATAGACTTGGCTTTGGTACTAATATTCTCCTTTGGATGCAATCGTATCTCAGTGATCGTCGTCTAGCAGTCAAGATAGGCGATTGTGTATCCGAAGAGTTCTTTGCTTCATCTGGTATTCCGCAAGGCAGCCATCTCGGTCCATTGATTTTTCTTCTGTATTTCAACGACGTTAACTTTTGTTTAGAAGGACCACGGTAGTCTTTCGCCGACGACCTCAAGTTATACCATAGAATCCGAAATACTGATGATGCAGCTTTCCTTCAACGCCAACTGGAAGCCTTTGCGGAATGGTGCGAGATCAACCGAATG
The DNA here is from genome assembly GCF_030247195.1 of Topomyia yanbarensis. Lineage (NCBI taxonomy): Eukaryota > Metazoa > Arthropoda > Insecta > Diptera > Culicidae > Topomyia > Topomyia yanbarensis. The sequence continues at coordinate 115,870,663 of NC_080671.1, forward strand.
ACCCTAAACCCCAAGAAATGTACGGTCATTACGTTCTCGAGGAAAAAAACGCCAATTCGATTCGATTACTGTCTAGCTGAATCCACAATTGACAGAGCGAATTGCGTCAAAGATCTCGGAGTTTTTCTCGATGAACAACTGACGTTTAAACAGCATATCAGCTATATTGTCGCAAAGGCATCACGCTGTTTGGAGTTCATAATGAGAATATCTAAGCACTTTTCAGATATTTACTGCTTGAAATCTCTCTACTGCTCACTCGTTCGATCAACTCTGGAATATTGTTCAGTTGTGTGGAATCCTCATTATCTTAACGGTGTCCATCGAATTGAGACAGTACAGCGCAGATTTGTTCGGTTTGCCCTTCGTCGATTGCCTTGGACCAACCCTCACCAGCTGCCAAGATGTGAAAGCCGGGGTTTGCTTATTGGACTCTATACATTGCAAGTGCGACGGGATCTATTCCGTGATAAACATGAACGTTCGCCCTCGCGCCCTTCGCAATAATTTATTCCTCCGATTACCTCTTCGCCGGACTAACTATGGAGTAAACGGTGTCATCATTGGTTTGCAGCGGACCTTCAACAGAGTTTCATCTGAGTTCGATCTTCACATTCCACGTAGCAGATTACAATTTGACTTTTTAAATAGATTAAGAAATTATCATTAGGACCACATTGTGTCTGTTGATATTAATTAATTATAAATAAATATGAAAAACTCGTTTTCCGTCGTCAACGGAAACTGACCCTGGCAGCACTGCTACATCGGAATCAAATCAGATGAATTGCAATAACTTCAGTTCTGGAACTGATTCTTGTAACTATTAATACTCAAATGAATGGCAATAGGCACATTTATTAGCCTTACTTGTTTTTGTGAGCAAATCTTTCATAAATCAAAAGTTATAGCTGTTTAAAAACGTTGTTGTCCACAAACAACATGTGCATGAATGGATTAATTGGTCTAATTGACGGCATGGACCTAGTCTGGTACCGAGGATAGACTTTCGGAAGTAACCAATTCATGATCGCGCGAACGCAGGAGTTTGTAGGCTCACGCTTGAGACTGCGTTTATAAACTTATAAGTGCTGATTCGTTCACTTTATCATCGGGATATCATGATGTTTGCGAGAACACGAGTGTAGGTGGTGTGAATGACCCCGAAGGGCTCAAGCATTTGTGTGCTTGCGCGGTTGTCGCGTGTATTAATCCAATCTTTTGTCGCCATGGAACGCTAGTTAGTGGATCTGAGCGTCATTTTTTTTGTTTGCTCCTCCTGAAGGCATGAACCTATGCTACTAGGTTAGGACTTAGGGACGCAACCGATTCATGATCGCGCGAACCCAGGCACACTTGGGACCGCGTTTGTAAATTTATAAGTGCTAAAAACGTTCACTTAGTCATCGGGATGTTTTCATGTTTGTGCGATCGCGGGCGTAAATGTGTGTGGATGATCGCGAAAAGCTCGAGCGTTTGTATGTTAACGTGTTTGTTACTAGCGTGTATGTAATTTCGCATGCAAAAATTCGATTTTATAATCATATGCCGTGTATTCTTGAACGATTGCACGCGGACTGTGAATTTGATGCTTAATTTTTAGTGTATGGTACAGATGCTACAAGAGAATCAGTTTTCCTATATCCCTACGGTCTGGGTCATGCCATGTCATGTTACTGGTTCAACTGGAGCCATGAGACTAAGCTGCTAGGACCGAGGGTAGAGACTTTCAGACGAGACCGATCCATGATCGTGTGAGCGGTGGTTTAATGCTTTAGACCGCGTTTGTAAGTTTATAGGTGCTACAACGGACGAATTTCGCGCTAAATCGTATTTAGAGTTGGCAGCACCCTTTCAGATTTAAATGAAACTTTCTGTACATGAAGACTTTGTCACAAAAAGCCACTTTGCATACTTTGTTTTTTTTTTCAAAAATGACCTAGACTGTATTTTGAAAAGGATCAAACTTTTTTTACCATTGTTTCCAAATGGCTTTAGTCAAAAAAGACAAATCCTACAAAAAAAATGTTGTAGGAGTGATTTTCACAAAATTAGTCAAATTTTTGAATAAAAATATTGAACAAATTCTTCATACTCAGTTGCGTTTCGGCATCGCCTCATCAGCAACCGACACTAACTTATTGTCGGAATAGATTAGCGCCGGCTTGCAAATCCCTTAAAACTGAAACACACTTTGTGTTTCAATCGACCGACTGATCAAACGTGATGTCCCGTTCGAGCAGAAGTTCTGTTTATGCCGATGAGACACAGTGAAGCCGAAACTTGTCTTGGCTTAGCAGGCCTATGCGAAAGCACTATGCTATATTTATATAGTTTTAAGGGATTTGCGTCAAGCCGGCGCTAATCTATTACGACAATAAGTTAGTGTCGGTTTCTGATGAGGCGAAGCCGAAACGCAACTGAGTATGAAATAAGGATTTGTGTCCCCCAGTGAAAAAACTGGTTTTACCAACAAATTTTCACCCTAGTGAGAAATTTTGGTTTTTACCAAATTTTCCTCCTTAGGGTGAAATATAGCAAAATTCTTCATAGATCGATTTTAAAAATTTAAGGTCGTTTTACAAAAAAAACGTTCTTTGATTTGGATGAAATTTTGTTCCAAGATAGGTAATTATGTTCCCTACTTACCGTCAATAATTAAAGTTGGGCACTTTGACAAAAACTTTTCCTTGTTCAAACTGAATTTTTTTCAGCGTATTTTTATCGAGAACTAAACCAATGAAAGTCATAATCATCTCTGAATCCAATTTCCCAACTGCTAGTTGCCTGATACATGAAAAAAGTATCAGTAACGAATTTGGTATTCGTTTGGCATATTATCCTAGTTACTTGTACCTTATTTGCATCATAAAATTAAAATTGAGGTGTTGTCCTTTTGAGGGTTTGTCCGACTTTTGTATGGAAGGTGATCACTGTGCGTCGCTGAATTTGATGAAAACATGAATAAAATTATTTTTTCTTATTTTTTTCTTTCATCTCATTCCATTTCACACATGATTACAAATTCTTGAAACATTTTTGAAGTCGTAAATTGAAAATCCAAGCTTCAAAAATAAGGTTACATTTTTGGCACGGTTTCGGCTTTGGCAACTGAAAAAATAAATAAAATTGTTTCCAAAAGCGGAATCCTACTGTACTATAAAACTAAGGCCTTAAAGCAGTCTAGTAATAACAGTTGTAAAGAGCAGTTCTAGTAAAATTATCAGTATGGATCAATTGTATAAATCAAAGTTAAACAGTATCAAGTGCTGTGCAATGATATACAATCCGAAGTGTAATCATAATAATTTATAATAATAATTTAAATTTCTGACACCTACTCGTCAAGACTATTCCGAAAATACCCAGTCAGTCTAGATTCTAGACCGGGTTTTGGCCTCGATATTTTGTGCTATGAACTCTTGATTCAGAATTAATGTTTCTGGGATCTTGATTCTGGATTCTGAAATCCGATCTCTAGACTCTGAAGTCTCGACTCTAAACTCTGGAAACTACGCTCGGGACTCTGGATTCTGGACTCTTGGCTCTCTCCTCGAGACTCTGGATTCTGGGTTCTGGTCTCTGGACTATGGACACTGAACTTTAGATTCTGGACTATTCACTAGACTGGTTCAATTTTTGACTTTTAGCTCCACCAGGCTCTACTGATTCCTTTTATGGCCCTTAGTAATTTTGCAAATTTTGGTACCGATCGGTTGTGTCTACGGACCCTCCAAAAATTTCAAAGTTTATATTGAAATTAGTATGGAAAATCGGTTAAAATTGAAAATAAATTCTTAAAAAATCACCTCATCAATCAATTCATGAGAACATTATATATTGCTAAAGGTATTCTTCTACTGAACACATTCGTGGAACATTGTCAGTTTGTGAAAATTCACTGAGAAAATGTATTAACTAAAGAAGTGGCATGACTTCTAAACAAGTGGATTTTATTATTAATCATAGCAAATCTGTTTGAATAGCTCCATCGTTATACAAATGTAAACTAGACACACGGAAAAAATCCGTTCATAAATTTATGAACAAAAGGTCACGATTTCGTGAACTGAACGATTTACGAAAACCGTGACCAAGTTCCTGAAATTATGAATAATAAATCTCGTATTCATGAAACTATTTGAGTTTTCTAAAAACCAGTTCGCCCCGAATATATACATGGCGTTACATTAGAATGTTTGGTTGGGTTTGGTGTTCTTCCCTGGACATGTTCAGTTTTTGTTGTGATTCTTCTTCATGATTTGGGAATACACAGTAGACAGCCAAACGTTTTTCACGATTTCAAGAGCTTATTCGCGATTCTTGAGATTTCTTATGACGTTAGCAGGTTTAAAGTTCATGATTTAAAGATCTTAGTCGCGATGTTCGTAATTTCCATTCACGTTATCGTAATATTTTAGTCATGAGTAGAGTGCTTCATGTTCATGATTTCAGGATCTTTGTCACGATTCTAAATTTTTTGTCACGAGTTGTGTGATTTAAGTTCATGATTTCAGGATCTTAGTCGCAATTTTTGTAACTTCTGTTCATGTTATCGTGTTTTTAAAACATCAATAGATCAAATCATGTTCATGATTTCAGGATATTTGTCACGATTTTAAATATTTTTGTCACTAGTTGTGTGATTTGTGTTCATGATTTCAGGATCTTAATCACGATCTTCGTAATTTCTGTTCATGTTATCATGATATTTTATTTTAGAGCTTACTTTCAAAGAGTAATGTAAGTAATGTTCATGATATCAGCAGTTTTATCATGGTTTTCGTAAATTATCTTCGCTTTATCGTGATCTATTACTTTTGGGTTAATAATGGGTTTTTTACTCGGAATGACGTGACAATATGAACTGGATCATTATAATAAGACTCATTCGCGATATCTGGTTCTGTGAACTATATCACGCGCAATATTTTGGGTTCTCAGTGTACTTTTCGTTTTCTGTCCGGACAGCACAATGAACCTTATCAAATAAATAACGATGTTCGAGGTTCTAATAGCTTTTTTATATCTACTGCTCGTACCTATTACTGGTCGCTAGCATATCTATTATTGGGTATTTCATAAAAAAATGATTCCACGAAAAATACTCCAACTTTTGTGATAGAGTTCACGTAAAAATTTCATTACCTTTTGCATGGAATTGTAAATAATTAGGGATATCTTCTAAATATCACAAGCACGCAAATAGTTACTAGATAGATCGTAAATCATGTATTAGGAATCATGAACCAGTTCACGAAAACATGAATATTTTATGATTTCGTGAACTTTTTCAGGAAAACGTATGGTAAGTTGTGACTATTATACTAGGTATCATGAACCGGTTTACGAATACATGTATAATATTTCATGATGTCGTGAACTATTTCCCGAGCGTGGATATTGGATCGTAACTAATATATTAGAAATCAGGAATCGTTTCACGAATACATGAACAATATTTCATGACTAGTATGTTAGGAATCATGAATAAGTTCACGAATACATGAATATTTTTTGATTTCGTGAACTATTTCATAAAAACGAATGGTAAGTTGTGACTACTATACTAGGTATCATGAACCGGTTCACGAATACATGAATAATAAATATTTTATGATGTCGTGAACTATTTTACGAGCATGGATATTGGACCGTAACTAATATATAATAAATCATGAACCTGTTCACGAGGGCATGAATAATATTTGATGATTTTGTGAACCATTTCACGAGCACGGATATTGGATCGTGACTAATATATTAGGAATCATCAATTAGTTCACGAGGATTGAATGGATTCATGAATAAAATTCCGAATTTCGTGAAATAGTTCACGAAAAAATAGCCAGAATATTTTGATTTTGTGAACTATTGTTCCTATAACTATGAAAAAATCATGAATCAACCTTTGGTTTTATGACTAATGTTCATAAAGTTGTGAACTAGTTCTCGGCGGAAACCGTGACTGAAGTTCACAAAACAAAATCAAATATTTCCACTAATGAAAGCGTTATGCGGGCGTTACTGAAGGGAAATTGAACATAATTATAAAAGCCATGATTTTTGGTCATTGTCCTGTTTTCGTAACGTAAAAACGTGATTGTTCCAGAATTCATGGCACTTTATTCACGATTTTGGGAACAATTTGTTTTTTCCGTGCAGATACAGCCAAAATTTACACAATTACTAAGGGCCATAAAAGGAATCAGTAAAGCCTGGTGGAACTAAAAGTCAAAAATTGAACCAGTTTACTATTCACTCTCATCGCTGGATGATGGACTCTTGGCGCTGGTCTCGAATTTCGAGACTCTGGATTCTGGTCTCTGTACTCTGGACTCTGGGCTCTGAACACGGGACACTGGGCTCAGTATTTTGGGTTGAGGACTCTGGGCTATGGGCTCTGTGCTATGGACTCTGGGCTCTGAGCTCTGAATTCGGGACACTGGGCTCAGTATTTTTGGTTGAGGACTCTGGTCTCTGGACTCTGAACTCTAGTCTCAGGATTCTCGTCTCTGGACTCTGAGCTCTAGATTCTGGACTTTGAACTCTGGATGGTGCACTCTTCACGCTGGGTTCTGGACTCTGGACTCTTACCTCGAGATTCTATGTTATGGACTCTGGATTCTGGGCTCTGGGCTCTGTGCTCTGGAGTCTGAACTGTTACCTCAGTATTTTATGTTCCCAAGGAACACGGTATGTTGATAAGTTGTTTTCTACAACACCAATGTCAAACATTAATTTGTGAAAATATTCGCGCAGCAAGCATTATTCAACTGCTATGCAATTTAAAAAGCGCAAGAGGTGGAACTTGTAGGCAACATGTTCATTTGTTACAAATGATGTACCAAGAATCATACTAACAACAGAAAGAGCCGCAGAGAACATTTAAAATTATGGCGTTATCTAGACTACAAAGTGTCGGTAATTTCGTATACCGGGTAGTTACAGTGACAACTGAAAAATAAGTTCAATTGTATGGCACTCACCGCAAGGCATAGGGAAGATTTTATAACCCTCGCGCGTCTAATTTACATATGCTGCCCGACTAGCCAACTTTGATTTTTCAAGAAATGTGAAATTGGTTCATATAGGGTGATGAGCCTATTTGCACCATGTTTCTATTATCACCCTACCCATTTGAAGCCGTTGGTTAGTGCAGTGTCTGCCATCTTTGTTCAACGCATTGAGTCAAATGGTAGCGCAGGGGCACTCGATTAGAGTTTTCATTGTGCTCAAACACGAGAATTTTACTGTTTTCAACGCATTTGTGTTATTATATTGGTTCTTAACAACGAAGCAAAGCGGTTCATGTCAATTTTTACGCATTCCATTGATTGTAAGGCAAGAAATTACCGAATTAGTGAGGCACCTTGCTTAGTATGGTGAAAATAGGCTCATCACCCTAGAATGTTTTAATCTGAAATTATTTAAACAAACAAAACTAATATTTTGACAACTTTGGTCGGAAGGGGTGTATCATTTTCAACAGAGTTTAGAAAAATACAAGAAGAGGTGAAAAAAGAAGCCAGTTGGCTCATCCTGTCCTAGCCAGTAAGTGTCATCTTGCCACTAGCCGGCGGCGCTACGGACGGCTAGCAAACGATATACGGGCATTGCGTGCGAACTTGGATACAATGGTGATTTATGCATGCGAACCTGTATGCAATGTGATTTTCGTCGTATTTTCATTTAAATGTTTACACATGTATTTCAGGAAAGATTGTTCTTGCTGTTATGTCTGTTCTCTGTGTATAAAGTGACCAAATGTTTTCAAGACGAATGCGGGACGCGCTCAAGAAACCTACGTTTGCCAAATATTTGTACAACTTGAAGAGAAACTTTTCGTAAGGATTCATGACAAGCGCACCGTCACAATCAAGACAAATAGGCTCAATTAGCACATATCCCACGTAGTTCGGAGTTATGGCAGAACCGTTCAAAAATTTTATGAGTGATTTGGAAAATGTGAATGTACAATATGGGTATTTTAGAACAAAAATCCTCTTTGCGGGACACATTTCAGAAGGTTTGACCATGTCGGAACAAGACCTCGAAATCCGGGACGTTTTGTCATTTTATGCTAGTAGCAAGTCTGTTCAATAAATTTTCAATCTAGATATGGAACTGATGAAACATAGCCTGTTCAGACAATGGTATAATGTTTATTTTCTACACTTAAACTTACACTTCTGTTGTAGCACCACGTCAATGAAGCAAAGCGACACGTACTAAAATTACCATACAAACATACATTTGTCTGCCAGATACTGTTTGACAACAATAAGTAAATAAGTGAGTGTTAACAATAGGTTATAATTCACATTTGAACTACAAGAGTGCCTTCAAAGCAATCTCCCACAAGTATACTGTCTCATCCATAACTGATAGTCCCTTGCAACCCAGAAACAGTAACAGATGTTCAGCGAGATACTTTCCGATCCACTTCAAAAAAGAGAACTAACTGCACAAACATAGTCCCTCGGGAAGATGGAAAATAAAATAAAGTATGCATCGTAAAATAAACCAACAAATCATCAAACCGGTGTACCGACAGAGAACTGAAACTGGAAATATAGGACAGACGTGTTCCGGAAGCAAAGCATGATAAGCACCGTGGCAAATGTATGCAACGACACGTCCTTTTTGCGATCGCACCGAACGAGGACACAGTTCGTTTTTTTTTTGTTGCCCAGTAGATAGTAAAATAAGCTGCGGGGAATAGTGCTTCAAAAGTACTGCTAGATACAAGCAGGGCAGGAAATATTCGAACCGAACCTATGTTCGAATACTTTCAAAGCGCGAAGCTTTGCGTTACTGGTTCGTATTCACAAGCTTCGCATCACAATTGCTTACCATCGTAATTGCGGACATTTGGGCGATACTTTTGCATGCTCTTCGGCGAGGACAAATGAAGCTTCTTGTTCATTTCATTGATGTTCGGAAAGATATGTAAAAGCTTTTGCGTAGTTTTCGACGAACACGAGCTAAGCTCTTGGTTCGTGTGATCGATATTTTTGAAACAGTTACACGGAGCTTCGAAGCGATGTTCGCGAACACAGAAAAAAGATTACCTCGAAGTATTTCAGAATCGCGCACACCGAAGGATTATATCAATTTAGCATCGCGAGGGCCATCGCTAACATGTTCGCCGGACGATATTAGTTTTCTTTATTCAAATACCTACCTACTAGTTATGCAAAAAAAGTATATTCTAGACAGAGGCCTTGTATTAGGGGTGGAATAGGTGAAAAATAATTGTGACAATGTGTAGCTTATGGATGCTGGGGTTAACTGAAAAGTGACGTAACAAGTTTATTTAAGATACCCTACTGATATATTACCAGTAGGGATAAAATCAAGATTTCGTGACAGGGCGGGGATAAATTTTCAAATGAAATAAATTAGCGCTAGAAAATGAAGTTAAACACAATGTACACAACGTATTGAGTGGCTCGCTTATCTTAGTCATGTTCCTATGTCAGTTTCTTGAGGATAAAGATATCGATATCCATTCAAAGGAAAAAATCGATTATCAGTTAAATAAATAACGTCATGATGTGTATGATGAATCCTAGAAATAAATAGGGAATGTCAATAAACTCGACCATTCCCGATTCATATTTGGCAGTTCTGGTCGTTTTGTAAATCTTGTTTTCGACTAACAGTAAAACCATTTTGATTCAGAAGTATGTTTTAGAAGGGCGCATGTTTTTTCGTGCACTTATTTAAAAAAACGCTTTGAATCCATCTACCAGTGTGATGAGACATTTTTATAACTGTTTTCGAATATTATATCGGTTGAGAACTTTTAGAACATGATATTTCGAGAAATTTTGAAAGTGAAATTAAATCAGTTGTAAAGTTATAGAAAATAGCCTTTTAAAATGAACGGACAATCGAATTATTACTAATACTTTATGAATACATTATCTAAGTTCTTCATTCAATGCAATATGTATGCAGAAAGTTAAAAACTGGATTTCCCTTGAGAACTGGGCCAAAAAATCGAAAAAAATGTGTTGGCGATCCGAGAACTAGAACAGAAATTGTAACCCTTGAACCTCTGTAGTGCATGCGTACAAAATGCTATAGTCTAATGTTTGTTTTCATTCATTTCATGTAATAATTTTCAGTTGAGCAATTCTATCGCAAACTGCATTGTGGAGCGAGGGTCATAACTTCCTAAATTTAAGTGTTCCTATTAATTTAGTACACTCTCTTTAACATAAACTACTCTAACGAATGAACGAATGGGAGTAGGTTCGATAAATTTTGAAAGAAGCCGTTAAATCAACCACTTAAGGGATTACACCACCGCAAAATTAAAAAAAAATCGAAATTGATCTTGATTGATTTTATTATTCCATATCAACATTTGAATAGGGCTAATAAGATTTGTGAACAAACTTTTGTTTTGCTGATTTCTCTTAATTTGTTATCATTTCGACACAGAAAACATTTGAAATCGATTCTACCAAGGGCAAAGATGTTGATTCATGTGTATTTTGCATAAAATTCAACTCTGTAGCGGAAAAATGAGCGAAATAAGTTTGTTTACAAAAGTCTCATTAGCCCTTTTGAAGAATTACTATTGTATTGATCCTTAATATGGGTCTTCAAAATAATATATCAAAATATGGAATGCGACAAAAAGCGAATAATGATGGAAAGACAGTATTCGAAAAAGTTCGAAGTTTAGAACGACTTTCATTCTACTTGGAGTTATTTATTTCGCTTCTCATTTTCCTCATTTTCCCTTACATAAAGCATTTCGGCTATAACTGATTCAAAAAAAAATGCAGGGGCCCTAAAGATTTCTTTCTTTTATTTTTTATTAGTAAAAGTCAAATAAGTGAAGATTACATCATGGAGAAGATAAACCAAATTTTGTCCTTTTCAGAATTGTTTTTGGATTTCCAACAAAAAAAAATCACTAGAACATTGTTTGTAAGTTCTTTGCGTTTCTCCATCAGTAATTAGTTAACAAATACAATACAAACAAGTTGGAATATCCTTCTCATTATTTATCACAAAACACATGTACAGGAGTCAGGAAATAAATTTCATAAAAGTGGAACATGTAATAAGTTTGACATTTCATTTATTAAGTGAACAGATTCTGTCGAAAATGTTTGAAAATAAATATTTTGTCTCTTGTGGTTAGGTAATCAACCAATAAACTTATAAAACAATATTATAAAAATCATTTGGAAGCTTTCCTCTTGGTTTGGTACAGATGCCAAGAAATTATAATTCAATTAATGACAATAATAATGGATTCAAGTACGTAGGTATTTGTTAATAAATTCATTTGGTAAAATTAAAAATAACGTTTAACACACAAATCATCGCATATTATTGAGTGAATATGACTAGCCGATTTAGGAATGTTGCGCAAGAACGTTAGAAACCGCAACAAGTTGAAAACAAAGGCCAACGGACTACGCCTAACTACCCCTCAGTGGATGCAAATAACTGAAGTTCGCCGTCTAACTGAACTCGGACGTCAGCAGTGAGATTCCATCCGAAAATTGTTCTTTTTAGGAAGAATTTGTTTTAGATAGGGAGATTATTAAGAGAGGGGTAATGGTTTTAGCGTTAAAAAACACTATTTGCGATTTTTTTTTAGAAATTTGGGCGAAGCGAATTGATCATAACTTTTGTACATTATAATGTATCATTTCATCCAAAAGAGTCATTTCACCAAAAAACATTTTTTCACGCTGAAACCCTTACCCCCTTAAACATACTTTATACATCTTCACCTAAACTCCTTGGCAGGGAAAATATACTCCGATTGAAGAAGAAAAGACGAATTTGCAATCAAAGTAGCTAGTAAGCATAATTGTATTCCGAAAAAAATAATTTGAATTTCACTACCACTACGCTCATTCAAACTCGTGGCTCATAAATTGGTAAGGTATGCGACGCACCTAATCCCTAAATCCTAAATTATAATCTTAAAATAATCAATTTTATTTATACTCAAAATAAGATTTACAGTTTATGATTTTAAGACAGATAGTCACGTAGCGAACATGTTCGCGGTGGCCTCATGATGCTGATGCTTGAAGCGATATAAAACTTCGATGTTCGCGATTCTCAAATAAACGAGGCATTCGCTTTATATGTGTTCACCGAATATCGCTTCGAAACTCTGTGGAAATGTTCCAAAAACGCAAAAACCACGAGCCAAGAGCTTACCTCGTGTTCGACGATGTGTGCTTCTAAGGTTAATGTGAACTTTTTCGAACATTGTAAAGAGCGAACTAGATGCGAAGCTCGCTTCGTCCGAGCAGAGATAAGTTTTACCCCTAAATGTTCGCAGCGATTGTGTCAAACTCATCGATTGCATGTGGTATGCTTGAGAAGGTGCTTCGTGAAGCTTCGAACAGCAATCAATTCATTTTTCGAAATTTTCCTGCCCTGATACAAGTGATCGATTTATCCGACCGTTAGTTTTATATTACGGAAAATCACTCAAGTGGAATGATTTTATCATCACGCAATGCACTCTGCTATTGTATTGCAGTGATGTCTGGGTTCACTTTACATCCAGGTTAAGGCAAGCCAACGTTCAGTTGTACTCTTCGAGCAGCATATTATGCACCAATTGTCAGTTGGATGAAATCCGACGCTACGAATCGATCCATAGAACGATTATAAACAACTCCAATTAACACTTTATACCAGCAGCGGAAGTATAGAGCTGCATATTGAGCTGATGGGCAAACACAGCATACCGGCAGAGGTTATCAGCTAGCTAACTTATGCCAACCAACAGTAGGTACCGTAGCCCGATCTGAATGATAGAACAATTTTTTTTTATTCAATTCGTTTATTTGATAATGCAGCTTAAAGGTACTATTTTTTTCTTTGTTTTACATAATGAAACTAAAGAAATTTTACAGCTAACTCATACATATACAAGAGGGGATTATATAATATTCGTAAGATTAGTGGGGGGGAATTTTGTGTGATTTTTGGATAGTAATGCACTTAGTAATAGGATTTTTAGAAGGGAGACTATTGGAGCAATTAATTATTAACTAAGCGGAGTATTTTATAAGCATAATAAAACTATAAATAACTAGAGTGGTTCAATTATATTAAGATTAGGGGAGATTAATTAGGGCTATTTTTGAGCAGTGGTATTGTTGGGAATTTCTTAACGAGATTATATATTGATCAATTAAAACAAGAAGACAGGGGGGCACACAAGTTTTGTGAAGATATTCGAGGGAGAGGAGGGGCCGGGTGCAGTACTACATCTCTGTATCAGAGACAGAGGAGAGAGCGTAGACAAGGCTGAAAGGGGAGGGGGGGGGGGTGGCGAAGATATTAATTTTTAGTTTCCGGCATCGGGAATCAACGGTAAGGATTACAGATTTGGATTTATCAATCATGTATTGTATTGTTTTTAGGAAGGTGTATCCGAGGGACATATAGAGCAGATCACGGCTTGCCAGTACATCTCGAACCGAGACATTGAGTGATCTTCGTCGGTCCCGAAGGGAATCCAATAGTTGAGATCTGGCAGAACAGCACTCGGCGCATGCCCAGACAATATGGTCGATATCGTGATAACCGTTGCTATAGGCGCTATTCGCGAGCCCAATACGTCGGAGATGAACATTCTAATCTATAAAGCAAACGCTATCAAATCCAGCAATAATCATTTGTCCCATGCAGTCTCTTCCTTGCAAAATATATTTTCAAAAACGTATACAATACTGTTTTATAAGGCTATTTAAAAATTGCATCACACATTTATGGGTAGAAGGAAGAAGTATGAAGCATTTTGTTACTTGGAGTTTTAAACCGCGCAAATTGTCGTTGAACTGTACGATTGGTACATAAAATCGTAATTCAAGTGCCGAAGTGATTTCGTCTTTTCTAATTCCTATTGGTCCCCGCAATCCATGAACGAAGGCATACGAAATTAGAAAAAGGATCATACTCGAAAGTTTTCCTGGGTAGAAACCAACACAAATCTAGTACACCGATTGTTGGAGACATCTGATCCCCTTATTTCATTAATCAGAGAATTTGCGCCAAAGAACAATACTTCGTTATCGGAAGATGCGCAAAATCTTTTGGACGGGCCGGGTGACAACACAGTCACTGAGAGCGACACAAGTGGAAATGATGACATTTTATTATAATTTAAATCCAAACTAAAAGATTTTGGAATTAAAAAATATAGTATTAGAATATTTCCAATGATTGATTCCATTTTGTATTTGTTAAGCTATGTTAACACCCGTCCCATTCCTTCTTCCTCCCACCCATGTACCAACATGCTTCATACTTTCTCTTTTTACCCTTAAATGTGTGATGTAATTTTTGAATGGCCTTATAAAACAAATGGTTATTCTTGAATTCGAAAGCGTTCGATTTATAGATTCGAATGAATATGGCCTTGTATGTGGAAAATTGCAGATAAAAATGTTATTTCATACCAAAATGTTGCTTTTTCGGCACTAAAACCTTCGATAACTCCACAGATATAAGAGATAGAAATAAACTTGCATAACAAAAATTCTGTACTTTCTTAAGCCGGATAAAATCTTAGATCATTTTTGAAATTCTAAAAAATCATCCAGAAAAATTATTTGGAAAAAGGTGATTTTCACGGGTGTACCATTGAACACTCCACAAATGTCTATTAAAACCAAAAGATAGATACATAGTCTCTTTAGCAAAGTTGTTTCTTATTATGTTTTCCACGACTTTGCTGAATACAGTTTTTCTTTATTTTCATAAATGACCAAACAAAAATTTACTTCTCAGCTTTAGGGAGATTAATCACCAAACTAATACTTTAATAACATGGGGAATATTTTATAGACAAACTTTTCTGAATACACCATAACTCGAAAATCAAGATCAACAATTTAGATCAGGTTTTTGCCTATTTGGAAACACTGTGCGTCGATTTCATTTAGGACAGCCTATTCTCCATATCGTCGCTGTTGTGCTATCTTATGACAAGCGCCATTTTGTACATTTCGAGAAAAACGATTTTTAAAGTTTGAGATTGAATATCTTGAAACTATGGTATAAACAATTCAAAGAAGACAAATGATGCTTCTATCTATTCTGCATTAATTTCTCAAATATTACGAAAATTGGTTAACTACATTGTGAGTTTTCTTTAAAAATGTAAATAAAAGTCGGTCTCATACATGTCATACAAAATTTGTATGGCATGTCATAATCGTGCAATTTTTCCGTGAAAATTTTCCATAGAAAAAAATCATCAATTATTAACTTTTATTCATATCTTTGGCTTCATTTGGCCTATAAACAATCGGTGAGATGCATTTTGAAGGAAATGAGTCAGGGAATCTAGAAAAATAGCTATTTTTGGTTACAGTGTTGCCAAATATGTTATATTTCCAGTTTAAAACTTAAATTTCATTTTTCTCACAGTTCGTGCATTTTTGTTTCGAAAATGATGATTCCATTGTGTTTATCAGATAGTTTTACATATAAAAACATCTCATACATAACGATAATTAGAGCCAATCCCCAGACACAGTCATTTGAAGCAAAAAATTAAAAATTTGAAGCAAAAAATTAAAAATTTCTCGCTATATCTCAGTAACTAAGCAGAATGTCAAAATTCTGTAAACGCCACTTTGTAGAGATTTTTTAGACAAGTAATGTGGCATATCTAACTCAGTTTACCCCAAAATGGCGTTTGTCATAAGACAGCACAACAGCGACGATATATAGATGAACCTGTATACACACGGAAAAAAATTGTTCCCAAAATAGTGAATAAAGTGCCATGAATTCTTGAACAAACACCTTTTTTATGTACGAAAACAGGACCATGAACAAAAATCATGTGTTTTATAATTATGTTCAATTTCCATTCAGTAACGCCAGCATAACGCTTTTATTAGTGGAAACATTTGTTTTTGTTTTGTGAACTTCAGTTACGGTTGTCACCATGTCACTACCAAATCGATTTTTCGTACGTGAACTAGTTCACAACTTTATGAATATTATTCATAAAACCAAAGGTTAACTCATGATGTTGTTCATAGATTTAGGAACATTAGTTCACAAAATCAAAACATTTTCTCGAGAACTAGTTCACGAAACTCGGAATTTTGTTCATGAATTCCTTCAATCCTCGTGATCTAATTCATGATTTCTAATATATTATTTACGATCCAACATCAGTGCTCGTGAAATAGTTCACAAAATTATGAAATATTTTTCATGTATACGTGAACTGGTTCACGAATTCTAGTGCAAAAGTCACTACTTACCATTCATGCTCGTGAAATAGTTTACAAAATCAACAAATATTGATCATGTATTCGTGAACTAATTCTTGATTCCTAATATATTAGTCATAATCCATTATCCATGGATGCACAAAATTATGAAATATTATGCATGGATTCGTGAACTAGTTCGATATGAACGCAACGCTCACGTAAGAAATCGATAACACACACTCACACACAACGAGCTTTTGTTAGCGTTTTGTTTCGTATCAAATTGCTGCTTACGAATCTCACAAAAGATTCCCTTTTTCTCCACCTTACACCTTACATGCCCCCCACCACTGCATTTTGTTTTGTTCAATTCTTTTCTTCGCTACTATAAATAGCTTATGACCTGAAACTTCTAGTAAAAAAATCCAAATTCCTAGATTAGGACCGACAAACATCTATTCGCTAAAAACATCTCGTTACAACCCGTTCCATGACGACATGTACTCGCTGACTAGTAAAATGGCATATATACGCTTCACACTAGTGATGAGTGCGATAATATCATTTGGCTCCCCACTGCCGCGCCGGTATTTCAGTATCGATATTGACGCCATTTACTTTGTACCACTTTCCCGCTGTTTTATTCTGTTTGTATGTATGTGTTGGGAACTAAGCCTTACTAAAAAAAGCTAACGGGTAGCATCTGAACCCGAATTCACAAACATCTACTTATTAAAACGCCTACTTACACCATAGGCCATAGCGACACATGATGGGTAGCTGTTCGAATGAGCTATATAAACTTTTCACCACTGTAGCAGCGATCATATGCGGGACAGAATGGAGACGTTGGTATGTGTTCTTCAAGTTTTCTCTGTACTGTGTAGCCAATATTTGTCTTTCGTTTTGAAAACTTTAGTCACGGTTTCCGCCATGTCACTACCAAATCGATTTTCTGTACGTGAACTAGTTCACAACTTTATGAATATCTATCTATCTATCTATCTATCTGTCTGTATATATAAAAGTCAAAGTTTGTATGTATATGATTTATAGACTCCCAAACGGCTTAACCGATTTCCGTAAAAATTTGCACACAGCAGGTATTTGGTATGAGGCGTGTTTGTGTGCTATTAGTTGGAGATTATCTGCCCGCCAGATGGCGCTTTGGAATAAATTATATTTTCCTCCTATTTCGCAGAGTGTCGCAGCAACGCGCGATGGGTATTAGCTAGTTATTCATAAAACCAACTAACTAAATTAACTCGTGATGTTGTTCATAGATTTAGAAACATTAGTCCACAAAATCAAAACATTCTGGATAATTTCTCGTGAACTAGTTCACGAAACTCGGAATTTTATTCATTAATCGCTTCAATCCTTGTGAACTTATTCATGATACCTAATATATTAGTCACGATCTTGTATCCGTGCTCGTGAAATAGTTCACAAAATCATGCAATATTTGTCATGTATTCGTGAACTAATTCATGATTCCTAGCATAATAGTCACGACGGATCATGCGTGAAATAAATCACAAAATTATAAAATGTTTCATGTATACGTGAACTGGTTCATGAATCCTAGTATAATAGTCACGACTTACCATTCGTGCTCGTGAAATAGTTCACAAAATCATCAAATATTGCTCATGTATTCGTGAGCTGTTTCATGACACCTAACATAACAGTCACTACTTACCATTCGTGATCAGTGATGGCATTTCACCCTAGTGATGCACTGGCGCGTAAGTGTGATGCCTACACAGAGGATACAATGATCACACACCACAGAAAAAAGCAGAACGCTCTTTCTTTCGGAGCTGTAAAGACCGATTTCAAGTGTGCGCTGGTGTTGTGGTAGTTGGGTGCGAGATAACCGTGCTCTCTTGCTCTTTAAATTCTCTGCGGCGCGCTCAGATAAAGTCACCACCGTGCGCGCCCCAGAGTCGCTGTGGTGTATTCACTGGCGTGGTTTCACTGGCGTGTATTCACTGGCGTGTGATCTTTGGTTTGTTTTCGTCTTACAAGCGGCATTGCGAGTGAGATTGATTTGATTTGCACAGGTTGTTGCGTTGTGTTGTGTGGATGGTGGTGGCTTATTTCAAGCTTATATTATTTTCTACTGAAGATTTCATACAAGTTGCTTGGTAAAGCGAACGAGTTTATAAAGTATAGTTACACTACCTGCAAAACTAAAAGTACTCGGTCCTCGGAGCAAATTGGGAAAACTTTTTACGTATCATCGTATAGAGAGTTTTATAATGACCAGAGTCAGCTGATATGCAAACTCGTGTTATAAGTATTAATAGTTTTATTATAACTTAATCCTACAAGTTTAAAACGAAATCTTAGATTTCGTCGACTGGCTTGACATATTCAGTAAAATTAGGTATACGCTTGTGACGATAATTAATTTACATACAACATCACGATTGAGCGTACACCCGTTATTCATATGTTTATTTGTCTATTATTTTGCGTGGAAATCGTTTAAACAGCAGACGAAAGCGAATGTTTCAAGAGCATGGGAGCTAGGACCGGGATTCTGCGCGTCAATGAGCGAAATAAATTGGCTCAGTTTTGGGGTCAAGAAAAAAGGCCACTAGTGTTCACGCTTATTTTAAATGAACAATGAATCATGTGTTCCATAAAAGGATGTTATAAATGGGTCAGCAGCAACAATGTTTATTATACGTATTCTAGATTTTTGCGTCAGTTAGTATTTTAGACCGTAATTATAATGCACGGATTCATTGCACGTAATATCAACAGCAAAACAAAGTATTAGGTATCTGGTAGTATCTGTCGGAATCTCTGTCAATCTCTATGAAATTTTCGTATTTTCAAGTAACAAGTAAGGTGTTTCCTCAAGTTTAAACAAGCGATTTTTGTGTGATAAATTATTCCTCATTATAACTTTCTTGAATGCGGTGTTTTATCAAAAAGGTAGTGTTGGGAAAATATCAAAATATCAGTGTTCACAACAGAATCTTTTCATCGCCGATTTTCTAATAAAAAGTTCACTGATATAAAATATCACTACGGAAAAAATCGTCAGTGAACTTCAAGAGTGCCGATGTTTGGGAACATTATTCGGTTCAAGCAAATATCGGAAGAAGAAAAGATCGCTTGCGAACTTTTATATCAACGAAAATATAGAAAAAAATTCGCCTTATGAAAACATCTTGCACGATCTTCGAACAGGGGATTTCCAAGGGATTTCCAAAGATTCCAAAAACCTGTAGATTAACATGATATAAAAAACTACGTTCTATAATATTACGGCGATAGCTCAATAGGATAAAGCGTCAGGCTACTTTAGTGTCAACGAAGCTTTCTTCAGAAGCCATCGTGTAAAAACAAAAATTCATCAGTCGACAGAATTAAAATGGGAGAGAATTAAAATGGTGCTTGAATGGTATGTTGTCAAAATATATATATGGAAAAAAAGCAAATTCTGGTATGGTGGCCGGTTCTTAACAACTCGTTGTTTGTATGACCGAGTATGAAAGTTATATATAGTTGAGCTAATGTATCTATAGTTGCATGACCCATAGGAGCCGTAATTAGCAATGGCTATATTAATGATACATGGTAGTGGTAATGGTACAAGAAGTTTCACATACACATTGGTTAATAAACAATCTTAACATTTTTTTTTTATCATTTTTGGGATTTCGTTTAATATATTGACATCGCGCATAGAACATCGATTTTTTAGCAGAATTTTCACTCAAATATTCTAGAGCTCTGCACACATACCAAAGATACGTTGAACGATTTCCCATATTTGCAATTAAAATTCTAGGGCAGTTCATAAGACACGTAGAACAGCTTTCAAAATTCTGCTTTTATTGCACTATATTATTAGTCTAACTAATGCTATCGTTGTAATGCAGTACAAGTGTAGATTGTCAAAAAATTTATATTAGAATTAGAACGAAATATTTTTTTGTATCGCTACGTCGCTCGAGAATAGCCAAAAAAGCGTAAAATATTTGGCTTTTACTGACCCAAGCATGATTTAAATGCGACTCACACCTTAAGTGTGGAACTATTAAACTATTATGTATTTACTTTGTTAGCATTACTAGAGCATTCGAAATTGATAAATTTTGAGAAGAAAATGGAATATGTTGAGGATAATTAGTATTGTTGGATATAATATTACTAAACATCCATAAAAACTTATTTCATAAGGAATCAAATCCTATATTTCTGTTTATCAGAAAATTTGAATCACCTAATTGGACTAAGAATAAAAATCACGGAAGTGTACTCGATTCGAAGTGTATGCATGAATACTTACAGGTGAATTGATTAATATATGTATAGAATACGAAGTTTACGTTAATTTTTGGGATAAACGTAGATCGTATTCCTTTTTCGGATCGAAATGAAAACAAAAGCACATCCTCACGTCACGAAATCAACTATAGGTTCAAGGTTTATACAAGAAGATTTTTTTTCGGTGAGGTCATAAACATCCTCTGATACATAAACTTAATATTATAAGTTTTACAAATTTTAAAATCACGGTAAACAAATAAACGTTCTTTGGAACAATTTAGTATGTACTGCAAAGACGGTGGATTTGCCATTTTGAACTTCTTTGCTGTACTCGTACCCGAACATGTTAGGTTTCAATTTTAATTCTCTCTCATTATTCCATCGCATGAAAATTCGAGAGAAAACCAGCTAATTTATTTAAATGATGGCACAGAAGAAAAATGCCGTCAAAAGATTATAGAACTAATTATTGAGGGGTTACACCACTATAGAGCACGAAAAATAGGCATATTTCGGGAATTTATCTTGACGCAATAATGAGATGAATCGAGATCTTGTTTAACTTTCCGACAGTGCACGCTGCTCTGAAAATCTAGCGAACCCGTCTTAAAGCATCAGCGGCTGCGCGTTCAGTGGGCCATAAGCGCGACTTTCAGAGGGTTAATGAGATATATAACATTACTTTATTGCAAAAAAATGATTTATTCGAGTAATTTCGTCACAAGATGGCGGCTGTGCAGCACTTTCCCGTCGGGGAGTTTTTTTTTGGAAGGGGTCTATGGCCGGAACTCTATGTCCCGTAATTTTTGATCCAGAGCCAAAAACCAAAGCTTTTTAAACTTCTTAGAACGACAGCAAGCAGCATACGTAAGATATTTTCTACGTCTTGATTTTTCGCGAAATGGCACATTTTTTAGTCGAAAAACGCTGAAAATGTGTTAAAAATCGACACAAAATTTGCTTATTAAAAATTATGCAATGAAAGAATTAAATCCCACGTACATCGCTGGAGAAAGTAATCTTGAACATGCTGAAAATTTTTTAGGCTGATCAAAAATCATTTGTTCGAGTTACATTTCCGGCCAGATCAAAAAAAAAATATTTCGAAAAAAACACGGTTAACGTTTTCAGTATACTCGAGGTATACATAAGAGGCGTTGCGAAAAAATTTGAATATTTATTTATTGTTTTCGCGATTCATTTTTTGGAATATAATTTTCAGCATCCTAAAGCACCAGTAAACAAAATTCAACCAATAAATAAAAATTAAATGTTTTAAAAACTCTACAGTGCTGTAACCCCTTGAAAGCACTGTACCGGTCAAATAGAAGCGCTTCTAAATTGGGACGTCATTATTTTTAATAACGCGCTACAGAAAAAAACAAGTAACAATGTGAATTCTCGTGAACGTTATCTTGTTTTATGTGGACTTTATCTCGGAAAAGTTGGACATCGGATAAGCCTCTTCTCGCATGAGTGAGAGAGAATTACAATGCCTGCGTATGATAATAATCGAAAACGTGTGTAATACCAGGATATTACTTGTAATGGATCACTTTACTTTTTAGCGTCGCCAAATTCGCAATCAAAATAAGTTAACTTACCATTGAGTTATTCAGTCGAACAAAAAATAGGCCGTTCCTAATGTGGATGTACAAATCCTGTCTTACATCTGTTATACGATTAATCTGATACTACAGATCAGTATAAAACTTTGTTTATACCAGCCGATACATTGACACGTAAAACGTTTTCCTTGTTTGCCCCTAGGCTCGAATACTTCAGGTTTCCCACGGTAGTGTAACAACACTTTATAAACTCGCAAGCTTTACCAAGCAACTATCTTCAGTAGAAAATCATATAAGCTTGAAATAAGCCACCACCATCCACACAACACAATGCAACAACCTGTGCAAATTAAATGAATACACGCCAGTGAAACCACGCCAGTGAATACACCACAGCGACTCTGGGGCGCGCGCGGTGGCGAATTTATCTGAGCGTGCCACAGAGAATTTCAGGAGCTCTTCTCCACGCTCTAGATCGTTCCAGTGTTGGGTGTATGAAAATTTACCTCTGCCATCAACGTGCGCTTACACATATCAAATACGGTGGTGTATATGAACGAAAGAGAAGCGCTCTCGTTTTGCTTGCCACAGTGTGGGGAGTAATTTCAATTTCTCTTTACTGCACAGAGGATAGGGACATCACTGTTCGTGATCGTGAAATAGTTCACGAAATCATAAAATATTATTCATATATTCGTGAATTGGTTCATGATTTCTAGTATACGTTTGACAATTCGTGCTCGTCAAATAGTTCACAAAATTATGAAATATTATTCATGGATTCGTGAACTAGTTCATGATTCAAAGTACATGATTTACGATTTATTTTGTGTGCTTGTAATATTTAAAATATATTCCTTATCATTTTCAATTTCATGCAACATGGTAATGAAATTTGGGGTAATATTCGTGAAATTATTTTTGTTCCATGCACTTTTTCATGAAATGTTCATCTTCTAGCGGCCAGTAATAGGTACGAGCAGTAAATATAAGAAAACTATTAGGGCCTCGAACAACGTTATTCATTTGATAAGGTTCAGTTTGATGTCTTGTCACCTGTCAAATTGAAAAGTAAGCTCTATAATAAAATATCAGGATAACGTGAACAGATATTACGAAAATCGTGACTAAAATCTTGAAATCATGAACATAAACCACACTATTCGTAACAAAAATGTCAAAAATCGTAACTAAGATCCTGAAATCGCGAACATAAATAAACATAAATCTCTACTCGTGACTAAAATATCACGACAACGTAAATAGAAATCACGAAAATCATGGCAAAGTTCCTGAAATCATGAACATAAATCACATTACTCGTGATAAAAATATCAAAAATCGTGACTAAGATCCTGAGATCATGAACATGAATCACTCTACTCATGACTAAAATATTACGATAACGTGAATAGAAATTACGAAATGTGCGACAATGATCCTGAAATGATGAATTTAAATCCCGCCAGTCAGACAGATAAATCCAATAGCAAACTCATGAATAAAATAGCATGGCAATGTGATGAGAAATCACAAAAATCGCGAATAAACTCCTGCAATCATAAACATTGTTTGACTGTCGGCTGTGTATTCCCAAAATTTGAACAAGAATCATAGCAAAAACTAAACATGTCTAGGGAACAACAACAGTAACCCAACCAAACAATCGAATGTAACGCCATGTATGTACTTGGGGTGAACTAGTTTTTTTAGAAACACAAATAGTTTCATGAATACGAGGTTTATTATTCACAATTTCAGGAATTTGGTCACGATTTTCGTAAATCGTTCAGTTCACGAAATCATGATATTTTGTTCATGAATTTATAAACGGATTTTTTTCCGTGCAGGAAGCATAAAATTAAGTGTAGTAAATAGCATCAGGCATTATCCGTAGGGTTCATTATTCCTTCAGGAATGTTTGTTGTTTTGTGTTCTGATTGTACAGTGTTGTCATTTTCCATTTCCCTACATTTTTTCTTTCATCTCCCAGGAAAGTGATTAGACGACAGGGCAAGACACAAATCTCCGAATAACAAGGGGAACGTGCCAATCAAGCCAATATATTCGGATTCGCATTTTTTGATATACTACTTTGATCGGGACATGCATACACATAGTATGGATAAGGCATTGTAGTGTCGACAGGAAATCGATTACAACCTTCTCCCCCGCTCCGCTTCGCCGTTGAACATGTGCGAGGAAATTGATTTGCGGTAAATTATTGCAATAGTCAGAAGGAAATGTACCTCAGGTTCTGATTTGAAAGGTAATCGGACGGATACGGGATATCGAGGAAATGTTTGATAGAATTAAAATGCCTGAGCATAAATTTTAATTTATTTTTTAGCATAATTGTGCTTATCATATGTTAATAGTTTCGCACTTCGAAGCGTCACATACTGCTCAACTACATTAACAGACTAAGCCTTAATTTAAAGTGAAATTAATGTTTTCTTGTATAAAATAGAGTGAATGCACACATTGTGGTATATTTGTTTTACGTTCGTTCTTCGGTATGCATAAGACACATTACGTTTTTTTTTTTTCAATCAGTGATAGTTCCGTAATTGTAGAAGTCATAAAAACGTCTGATCGATGGCGAGAAACATTAGTTCAGAAAACAAGAAATGATTTGTATAATTGATGTCATCAGCAAAAATTTTAAAGCACTTTGTTCTGCCAGTTGCTGCCAACAGACCATTGTGAAAATTGCTCGGAGCATAGATAAACTTTTCTTTCCCAGCTCAGTTCCCGGTCCGGTCAGGAACAGGTTGTCGGTTTGCCTGGAAATGCAAAAGTTGTTGATCTGTGTGAAGAGCACTTTGTGAAGAACGAGCAATGCTAATACTATTTATTTCATGAGGACCATATGCTGCATATCTTATAGAGCTCTTACAGAGAGTATCGAGAACATGGAATTAGCGTACAATGATTCCTTTAAGATAGGTACTTACTCGCAACATTCTGACTAGCGCAGAGGACTCCGAGTTGCTGGTTCGTTTTATTAGTAAGCTGGATGCTATTTGTTTTAACAAATAAAGATTCTCTAACTATATAGATTTTTCTAATAATTTTTACAAACTGGATCGAATCCCTATAGATTTGGCTATCATATTATACAAAGAGTTAAGTGGCAAGCGTGGACCTCACTATTAAAAAAATAGAAATTATCACACATTATTGTTTACGTTCTATTGAAAATTATGTACAGATTTCCTTATATCACTAAAATGTTTCCGTTTGGCAAAAAGTGCGGACACGTTTCTGACTCTACCCACTTTAATTTTTTTCACAATTTCAACCGACTAGTACAATCAAACGTAACAACTGATTCCGTAAAACCACAAGCGCTCTCATTTCGCACCGCACCGATTGGCGAAAAGTGCCAAAAAATATCCCAAACAACCACATTACGACTTAACAGATTGCTTTTAACACCCACTTTTCGCCAGTACCACCGTCGCTTCGCCGTCATCAAAGGCACATAAAACACCCCCGACTCACTCACGGAAAAACACCCAATAATTGATTACCGCTGCGAGAGAAGGAACGATATGATGCCTCGAGATTTTTTTTGCTGCCCTCCCAATTTAATGGTGATTTCCAGAATGTGGCTATAAAAGCGATCAGCGTGGAAACGAACGAAAATAAAGAAAAAAATTGGTGCTAAATTGGAAGACATCGTAGACCCACACATGGCGTTCTCCGGTGGGACGTGGTGCCATAACACAGTGTATTGCCGAATTTGCCGAAGGCATAAACACCACACTCGTAAGCCGGGCGCATTGCAGCACCAGTTGTTACAAGATCGAATTGATTATTCTATACGTCCTCCTATACGTCCTCCAAAAAAATTGCAACGCAGTACAAGACGACTGTTGAAGCCTTGGTTGTCGCGTTCCAATTTTTTTTTGCAATCTTTACAAGCACCCTTTTGATCTAAATTTTACTGCAAAAACAATTCGAAATGGTAGCGAACAACCTGCCTCCAGCATCAAAATAAGAGCATCATTGAATTACGGGCACAAAAACCGTTCGAGGCGGGAAAACAAGTCGATGAACATTTTTTGAGCTTATAAATTGCATCTCGTCGCTTCAGGGTGACATCTGTCTGGAAGGATAAGGATCGGATGTGTTCTGAGTATTTCTCTTTTTTTTTGCACTGTTCAGAGAACAGAGGGATATGTTGTGCCAATACTCGTGGGAAACTTTTCCCCATTGGCATTCGTCGCCGTAGCCCCTCCCCCTCTTCCACCGTTCAGAAAACAAACCAAAATTTCCGCCCTTCACCGAGCGGAGCGTGAACGACGAATCCGGAGCAGTCGATGGGGATACCGAGTACGTGGGTATAAAGGATATAAAGGAAGGATCGTAGCAAGCACCACTGCTGTTTGCCTGCTGCTACGACAGGTGAAATGGAAAGGGTGGGCCCAGTGTGTGTGTCTAAACTGTCAGTCACCCAGACTTGCCATCGACTTGCTTCGAAAGGGATGGATCTGTCGTGGAAGGAAATCGTTTTAGGTTTTTTTTTCGAGCTGACGCGTCTGATTGGGGAGGTGTTTGATAACGGCTTACAACTCAACGATATGGGAATTCTGCGTTCTCTGGCTGGGCGGGTGTGGATCACTAGGTTTCGTCATGGGTGGGGCACCAACGGAAAATTGCTGCAGAAGAAACTTTAGGAAATTGTTTATTGAGATGTGCAAGCCAGTGGACATCTCGGTGATTTATTAAGGACGATTGATGATTCATTTCAAATGTTTGGCCATTTGCAGGAGCGGTTCTTTGAATGTTGGAAAAGTTTGATTGACAAATAGCATTTCCAACCGAGATAGTTTTGTCTGAAATAGTTCTCGCTTGCGATGTACATTTCTCGAATCTACGGTTAGCAATTTGTTCATAACGTCAGTGGGGTGCGTAGGTCACATTACAAATTATGATGTGAGATCTTTCTTTTTTTGAGAATGGTTCCATAAAAGTGGTGACAGAACACCACCTTGAGGACATCCGCAGACACTCAGTTTCCTTATCTCTTTTTGACTTACCGATGAGCACAGATGTCGGTTGCTAAGCATTGCGTGTATCCAGTTCGTGATATATGAAGATACTCAATGACCTTGTGCTACTTCCAAAATGGATTGGAAAGACACATTGTCAAAAGCACCCTCAACATCGAGAATAACTCTCAAACTTGATTGCTTTTGTGAAAAAACTTTTTCAATATTGTAGACAACATTGTGTAACAGGGTAGTAGTAGACTTCCCCCGCTGATATGCATGTTGGTCGATTAAACGTTCCATTGATTTGAGAAGGAAAGAGGTCAAACTGATCGATCTAAAGCTCTTTGCCTTTGCCTGGAATGTTGCAAGACTGCAAGTAAGAATTTTTTTCAAAGTATATTTGAAGTGCTCATATCCTCTTTGAAGTAGAATTGGATTGATTCCGCCATCTTTTCCCGGAGACTTATACGAAGAAAAACTTTTAATCGCCTATTTGATCGATTCGGTTGTTACAATTCTACGAGCAAAGATCCAATAATCAGAACTGCCTGAAAAGAGCTCAGGGCAGTCACCGGTGATGGCTTCGTACAGTCTGGAGAGGTGTCAAAAAGTTTACAATCAAGACAGCTGAGTACTAACGGGTGCTCAATAAAAATGAGAATGATTTCAATACCTTTCTGTAAATAAAATAAAGAGCGTAATTTTTTTTTCTCCGAGAGAATTGCTCTCTGGGCTCCCTGGAAATAGGTGACGTGGTTCTTTTCGCTCGGGTGCTGTCAATTTAATCGAAGATGGCATCGAAATAGCAAGCACTCCGCGAGCGTGTTGTACGGTTTTACGAAACGCATCGTCATAGTGGGAAAAAGTTTACGATAGACCACTTTCGAGACGAAAACATATCCGTGAGTACAGTTTACCGGATCCAGGCATCTCTAACCGTGGAGCGGAAGTCCGGTAGTGGCCATCCGGCAAAGATAATGACGAAGAAGAAGAAGGAAGTGACAATAAGGATGGAACGAGTTTGCGTAACGCCGGCTGAAAATATCACTGCTCCCATACCTTGATTCACTGATTCACCCTCAAGATGGAGGACATCATCTGTCGGAAAAAGACTCAGTCTCCCGAGTACACGGACGAGCAGATATCGATCGTGAAATCGCAGTGCCGGTGGATGAAGAAGAACTACCGTGGGACGTAGTTCGAGCTGGACGACGGAAGTTACTTTCCTCACTCGAAGACTCACATTCCAGGAAATGACGGCTACTATTCCTATTCAAGCCGAGCGGTCTGACCATCAATAAACAAGTGTACCAGGAGGAGTGTCTTGAGAAAATTTATCTACCTTTTACATTTCTTATAAAAGAAATGTATAGAATTCGCTCAAACTTTCAAGATTTTTTCCGAGGCCCGGAGGGCCGAGTCTTATATACCAATCGACTCAGCTCGACGATTTGGGACAATGTCTGTGTGTGTGTCTGTGTGTGTGTCTGTGTGTGTGTGTATGTAACGGACAAATTCTCATTCGTGTTTCTCAGCAATGGCTGAACCGATCTTATCCAAAGCAATTTTAAATGAAAGAACTACAGTATGAACGCTATTAATTTGTTTTTGATTCTGATGTTTAGTTTCCAAGATATGAATGTTTGAATGCGTAAAAATGGCGTTTTTCGCAGTTTTTTTTAAATTATCTGTCGAAAATGACAACATAGATTAACAATTTATATGTTTTTAGACAGCTTTAACGAATACCTTTCGAACAAGCTATAGATTGTTGAAATCGGACTATTATCAAAAGAGATATTAAACATTAAATGCGGACGAAAGATTTTTATCATTTTCCATTGCCAGAAATATGACCAAAAACATGTAATCTATTATTAACGCCAAAACGGCTTATTTTAGGTCAATAGTATCTTCGGAGAATTTAATGGAGGCAATATGCCCTTTCTTTTGGTGTTGTGCTTTTGCTGATTAATCCCCCTATGAGTGAGATATTTTCACAAATTTTCTTGGAAGTGATTATATCGAAATGATGCCTTCAGCAAATTTGTAGCTCTTACTTTTGCGAATAACTTTACTAAAAACTTTAAATATCTATTTTGAATACTTTAAAAGTTATGGCTTGTTGTTTGTTGATTACTCTTTGTCGCCTATTTATTGTTCAATATAGTAATAATCCATTGAAATAAGCTAAACATTATTTCGATAAAACGAATTTTGTATTTCATTTTACTATCTACAACCGCTAGAAATAATCACCGAACACTTCCAAGTTGCCTGGAAGGAACTTGATAACTTATCAGTACAAAAATGTTCATTTGTGCGAACCTTCTGACTGCAATTTTTCTAACTTATAACCATCGGATCGATCTGAAACATATCGGAAAATGAAAAGCGAAATAAATAACTCCAAGCAACGGCGTAGCCAAGAGAAGGTTTTGGGGTTTAACACCATACAACAACCCCCCTCCCACCACACCCAAAAAAAAATATTGGATTGAAGTTGAAAATTTATTGATGCAGACTGATTTAATTCAATATTACAATAACAATTATCTGATCCGTACATTGATAACCTATTGTTGTAAACATCATGAGGACTTTTGATAAATTGTCGGAATGGAGTCCTGATATGTAATTGATCTATTGGTCTTGATTTCACAGTTGCCCAATAGCATCCATATCAAATTCCTGCCTGAAAACATTCCAATAGAAAATTCCTGAGTTCAGTAATCAATCATAATCCTCAGATTTATTTTCAAATTGAGCTCGTTTTTGTAGAAATGTACTGTAATAAGGGTCTTTATTTAATAGGAAGCGAAGTTAAAATTGATTTAATGTCTATGAAACATAGAACTGCTCACCAAAAAAATGCATAACTTTCAATATTTGCTAAAAATGTTTTTGCCTTTCTCATTCACTCTAAAATTCGTCAATCTAATCCCGACCCGGAGAGCCGTGTGTCATATGCCAATCGACTGCGTCGAGATCGGAAAATGTCTGTGTGTGTATGTATGTGTGTGTATGTGTGTATGTGGAAAAAAATGTGACCTCAGAGATGGATGAACCGATTTGCACAAAGTTAGTCTCAAATGAAAGGTACAACCTTCCCATCGGCTGCTATTGAATTTTTTATTGATTGGACTTCCGGTTCCGGAGTTACGAGTTGAAGAGTGCAATCACACAGCAAATTCCCATATAAACTGAAATGAAAAATTTTCAAAATCAAATTTGTATTTTTGATGCCAAATGACTTTAAAATGCATGAAACATTGAGATGTTTGACAAAAATTGACTTCTTTGGACTTTGGTACATTTTTGCCTTTCTCAATTATACCGGCCCGGAGGGAGTATGCAGTGAGGGAATTTTAAAACTAGTTTAAAATTTCTTAACAAGTTGAAAATTTTCGGCAGGACCCGGACCTCCCGGATCTTTCTCCATGATCCGCCGCTGGTTTCAAGCGATGTTTCAGTATCACATAGTATCTCAAGATCGTGGCTGTCGATCCATTGTATGTATGTGCAAATCGTACTGAACATGTAATATTCATTTCCACCATTGTATTGAACATAACCAGCCATGGAATCGTAGTCTGGACAAATGAGACAAGCACAATTGCACCACTAGGTGGATTAAAACAGGTTTTTATTTTGAGAATGCGTCGAGTTGAGACGAAAACGTAATATGATTAATAAAGAGAATAACACTTTCCGAATGTAGAGAGAAATTTATGAAAAATGATCGATTTTGATGAGCATTTGATTTTTGTTGTATGACCAATTATATGTATAGGTCAAATGTTCAAAAACAGTAATTTAAAGTCAAGATAACATCATTTTGAAACCGCCAATTTCGGAGGTTTAGTATCTTCGATAGGTCTTACAAACGTTAAACAGCGCATCAAGAAGTATGTATGGTGAATTTTCTCAGGTTAATATTCATGACTACAATAAAGTCTCAACAAATTCGCTAAAGACACGAACTCTGCTACTATTTTCTGAAAAATTAATTCTGCATAATTTTAAAGCTTCAAAAATTACGGTTTCGGAATTATGCCGTTTGGACAGTATGATCGATTTTCACCAAACCCCCACCAAACCGAATTTCTGGCTACGCCGCTGACTTCAAGTAAGTAGAAACAAAGTCGTTCTACACTCGTTCACAAGAAACTTCTTCGAATGCTGAATATCTATTATAACACATTGAAACCCCGATTTTATCAACCATATATGAACATATGTTTGATGGGCTTTAGCAGACGAACAAGACAGAATTCGAGTAAATCCTTTCTTGAGCATGTTTTCCTTATCATGAAGATGGAAATATGCAAAAATAAAAAGTTCATCATAATCAGAAATAGTTATCAGACTACATCAAGGGACGAGAAGAATATTTTAACAGCTTCAGTTTATTATAAAGAAAAAAATTGCCCGATTTAGTCAATGTCCCCATTTTGTCCTCCTAAAATACACCATGAGATAGATAAAAATGGGTTTTTATTGTATGTATTATTCGCTGTGTTTCACATTAATAGGTACATTTCATTTTTAGAGATTTTTATATTGCATCGAACTACAACAATTTTTAGGTAGTTTTCAAGGGGTTATTTTATAGGCTTATTCCAAAATTTGGCGAACCTATTCCAATTCGTATACCAATTAATTGGTATACTTAAGGGTTTATATGTTGCACATAGAGAAAATACTAAAATTTTCAGCTTTTTTCCTACATTATAAACTATTTGAAATTTTTTAATAGTTTTATTTTTATTTAACCGTGATTTTTTAATAAATAGTGACCATCACTTCACAACGTAGTCTATTTTTCATGGCTTGCGGTGAGCACGATCTCTCGAATTGCTGAACTGAAAATTATGGAATAGAAATTAATTTTTAGTATTCTTTACAGACCCGCTGGTGCCCTAAAACGATTTCGCTAGATTTTCAGAGCACTGTGTACCCAGTGCATTAACGCAAGTAACGGAAGGTTATCGAAAAGTTTCGTGAAAATGAAAATTCCAGTAATGATGATGATTTTCCCAAACGGTTCGTTTTCGTGAGGTTTTTATTTGTTCTTTGGCATTAGGATTAGCGATAATAATTTAAATCAAGGATACTAATGGGAAGTCACCTTTAGAAAAAGTCGTTGTCGAAGTAAAATTTGAAACTATGCACGCATGCACTTCAGAGATAGCGTGATATCAGGAGCTGCGATTTCATTTCAACGCTTTTTTGTGAAAAGGGCGATACTTACAAATGTAAACATAAGGCTTTTTTCATACATGCGAATAAGGGCTTTGAAACGCAACAAATTAACCTAAAAATTTTAATTCTACGATATTGCTTTCTTAAACTACAGCAAAAAATACAACGGGCGAAACTGTATTTTTGTTTGTTTATTTAAAGTTTCGCCCGCGATACTTCAATGCTGATAGGTGAGACCGAAAAAGTAAACAATCGCCAAAGGGGCGATACTATCATTTTGTCAATTTCAATAGCAAAAACAAATTTAATAATTTCAAATACTTTAAGAAGTTTTGGGTTTCGATAACTGAATCATGCAATCTAGGATGTAAAAAACACAATAGTCATTAAATAGGAAATAAAACCAGGTCTGGAAATATTCACTGTTGATTTTCTTTGAATGGTATCACTGCTAGTATCGCCCTTTTCAAGAAAAAGCGTTGATTTCTTAGTTCTCAGTCGCGTTGGAAATTTGAGTAAAGTATAAACGTCAAATCGATTCAACAAAAAAAAAAATCGATTTTTTTGGCTCAGTACAATATATAACCCCTTTAGGCAAATTCAGTTTTCCCACCACAATTCAGATATTTTATTAACAGAGCATTAACAATAATTCGTTGGTATGTCTATTTTATGGGCCATTTTTTCGCTTTCCCATTGATTTGGTTTGAGATTTCTAGCACTGATGTTGTCCTATGCTGATTTGAGCGATTCTCTGAATCCTGCCACTATCCCATGTAGTATGTGTAATCAAAAACATCGCGAAGCATCAAGTTCTAAATGTTCTCAAACGATATAATATCCGAAGAGTGATAAGAGTTATAAGAAATGTCTCATCACACTGTTAGGTGGATTAAACACGTTTTTCAGTAACGTAACGTACGACAAAATCATCGAAACAAAAAACAAACCATATTCTAAACATGTTTATACACATATTTTGCTGATCAAAGTTACCCCGAAAACAACGAATGAAAATTTACAGCAATGTAATTTTATTTTTATAGTAAAACGAATTAAAATACCCAACAATTTGAACATTTTCAATCTATGGCTTGTTTTAAAACTGCAAACAGTTAGGGTGGGTGCTCCTATAGTTGAGGTACTTATATAGTGCTTCTCAACGCACGTGTGGCTGAACACTCAATATATAGAATTTGAAATGTAATGTAAACTAAACAATGTAATCAAATGCGAAATTAAAAATATTAAAACATTACCTTGACCAAAATCGGGGGTGATTTAATAATATATTTATAACATTTTATTATATAGTTATAAAATCTATGATTCCATAGAATGATTAATTTCATAAATAAATACTGTTCATTTCATCAAT
The DNA here is from genome assembly GCF_030247195.1 of Topomyia yanbarensis. Taxonomy (NCBI): domain Eukaryota; kingdom Metazoa; phylum Arthropoda; class Insecta; order Diptera; family Culicidae; genus Topomyia; species Topomyia yanbarensis. The sequence goes on from NC_080671.1 coordinate 115,904,351, forward strand.
TCACCCATATTTCAGTTTTTTATTTAATTTATTTTGTTCATTTTATTTGTTTTATTCTTTCATTACCTTTATTCATTTTATTTAATTTATTTATAATATATCATGCAACAGATTTTATGATATTAATTAATGTTTCATTTTTCGCACATTAGTCTTAATATTAAATTTATTCATTTCATTCATTTTGTAAATTTTTTTCATTTTTGTTTTTCTCATATAGAAAGGTTATGCAATCACTCTGAAAATCGTCAAGCTAATCCTTGCCCGGAGGGCCAAGTGTCATATCCCATTCGACTCAGTTCGTCGAGATCGGATAAAGTCTGTATGTGTGTGTGTGTGTGTTTGAGTGTGTATGTGCGTGTATATGTATGTGCGTATGTGTCAAAAATTTCATTCATTTTTCTCAGATATGGCTGGACCTATTTGCCCATACTTAGTCTCAAATCAAAGGTTCAACCTTCCCATCGGCTACTATTGACTTTTCTGGCGATCGGAATTCCGGTTCTGAAGTTACGGGTTTGAGAGCACGGCCGCTCAGAAATTTCCCATATTAACTATAGGAAAATTTAAAAATAGATTTTTTTTTTATTTTTGATTCCAAATGTCTATAAGGTGCATGAAACGTCGAAATTTGATGCAAACTCGAAAAAAATTTGGCAAAAATTCACCTAATTGGATTTTGGTACATTTTTACCTTTCTCATATAAAAAAATAGTTATGCAATCACTCTGAAAATCGTCAACTTAATCCTGGCCAATTTTTTTTTTTGACTGACATAAGGTTTCCGGATTTTAACAGGAGCGTAGTTGGGGGTGTGCGAAGAGGGGTTTCCACAATTATATTGAACATAACCAGCCGCCGGGCCATAGTTTGGAGAAATGAGAAAGGCACAATTAAAAATTGTTTACTTTAAATTTAATTACTTCTGTTGATTTTTAATAATGTATTTATTAAAATAAAAAAATAAATTATTAAAAATCGAGGTTTTATTCCTGAAAAACTCGAAACTGCGTTTATCTCATCTCTAGTTAGGAGCGAACTTCGCTCAAATTCTCTAAAGTAATGAATCTGCAAACAGTTTTATGTTTTAGAAATGTCTCATCTCGTTGCTAGGTGAATTAAATAGGTTCTTTTTTCTAAATTCAGGCTTCCATCGAAATCGCTATCGTCGTCGTCGTCGTTGATAGAAAATACCACTCGGGTTGTAATTCATCAGAAGGCCGAAACGGAAAGATACCCATAATTGGAAAATATTTTCCGGCAACATGTAGAAAGTTGCTAACAAATACTCTCTTCCGGTAGCAGCAGCTACTGATTAAAGAAAGCTATGGGATCAGATGCTGCTTCTTCCTTTGCTGTGCCGGGTGGGCATCGAAACTGTCTACCAGGCGGAATAAATGATGTAAAATTAGATAATACAGCTGGCTTCACCTCAAAAGTTTCATTCGTCCTCTTCCATTCCGAAAAGAGACAGCACATTTGTCGTCGGCAGAGAGAGAGGTTAGCACAAGGCGGCAATCCAACAAACTAATTTTACATGGTAATTATTTCTGTCGGACCGAGATAATCGGTGACAACCGGCAATATTAGCTAGATTGAGTGTTGGGGTTCAAATTGACAACTTTGTTGGTAGTTTTGAACAGTTTCAATTTTCACCGAAACTTTATCTATAATTCATTTATTGAATACTTAATGCGTAGGAGAGGAATGGACATCCATCTTTTTAATCTGTTTCCATAAGACTGGTGACACTGTGTTGGAAGGTTAGCCGGAGAAATCTCATCAGACGTAGATTGTTTATCAAACTCAAACTAAACTGAGAGATGCTTAAAAGGATTTCGTAACTAGTTGGTCTTAAGACTCTTAACTTTTTTTTCGTTTCCTACGGATGCTACCGTTCCTGAGGTTATCTTTGGTGGCTAGCCCCATTTGTTTTTCATGTTACAAGTTGCCCGAATCCAATGTGACTGGAGGCAAGTTGTTGGTTTGTCCACCTGTGTCATTCCAGATGGGTCTTACATTATTTATGTAGCTGTGGAACGGTTCGGTACCGTTATGTTGTTTATTGCTAGGCATGATGAAATGCCTTCCGAGGAATTGCTACCTTTGATGAATTAATGCTGTACAAGGGCAGAGAGTATGTTCCGAGCTTTCGGATCATGGTTGCAGAATCAACAAATGACATCTTGAATTCTGCCAATTTGTTTCCATGTCATGTAAGTAGACTTATGATTGTTGTAAGTCTTTACGTTTCAGATCCATTAATGTTTTAAGTGTACATTGTGGGAAGATGAATTTCTTAGCTTGTTTACCGCCTAAATGATAACGTAAATCGGTCAATAGTTGACCTCTTGTTTAAGCTAAAAGTTCCAGTTTGATGGTTTAAGTAGATATGCTTGGAAATCGTTTTGGTTCAAAAAACATGATTGATGAACCACGTTTGGCTAAATCGTGGGCCACTTAGGAACGATACCTTGATGGCGAGGCACAGTGGGATGGAATCAAAAAATCCGGACATTGATATTTGCGACGAAACTGTTGGTTATGGCACTTTGATGTCTTCGGAAAGGTTTCTTTATTTTTTAAGTAGTTTAGTATAATGTTTTGATTTAAAGGGGTATATAAGCAAATAAACAAAATAGTTGCCAAAATTGATAGTCATGTATGGAAAGTTTATAGACGAAATGATTTTATGAATCTATGTTGAAGTAGCGAAATGGCTATCTGTTAAGCGAAAAAAGAAAGATGAACGAGACTGTTGTGTGGGACCAAAAAAATATCGATAAAAAATAAGAGGATACATTTGAAGTGCATGCTCTCAATAGCGTTCACTTAAATTTATATAAGACTCGGCCCTTTGGGGTTCGAAAAAATCTTGAATGTTTTAGCTAATTCTATACATTTATTCTACAAGAAATGTAGAAGGTCTTCTGCGTTTACATACCCACCAACTAAGTTGAGATCGATGGCGTGTTCATTGATTCGAGTTTGTCAGGCATAGATGCAGTGAAGCACGGGGTTGGTTGTTTTAAGGACATATTACCCAAAGTGAGCGAAGATTTGGAATGGTAAAGGCTCGGGGCGACAAACGCGCGGTGAATCTTTAGTATATCGTTTGCATAACAAATGCTGAAAAGCGTGACCATTGTGGGGAAAGTTTCCATTAGGTATCTATTGCCATGTACCAAAAGTACCCGGAGAATCTGAAGCGTTCCCTTATGCAGAAAAACTGAAGAGAGCTACACCATGCATCAAGAGTGCGCCTCTAACATACCCTTGTGGGGACATATATTACTGCACCTGAAAACTATAGGTACATGAGATTCCTTTAAAAGAATTTTTTTCACTTTAGAGGACACTGACACTGGACTCGAGGAAGTACTGATACCATGCATAAGCAAATAGCCTCCAATCTCAGAAATTCTAGATCAAACGAGATGTTTCCAACGCTTCCAGGAATACCAAAAACCTCAAGTGACTCTACATTTTAACTAGACATTCAACTTACTGCACGATTGGGTGGGCTTAGGTTGAGCACTGGTCACTTTGTGTTATTGTAGAATTCCTCGATTTTTTTATTTCGATTATAGAAGTTTTAACTTTGGGGTGATCTGTCGTGTTTCGGATACGGATAGGATACGGGATTTTCATTTAGACTTCGTGTTTCTGTGACGTTGTTCCAACAAATGAAGTTAAGTGTTTTGACGTAGGACTACGTCTTAATTTTCGATATGGGGGTACATTTTTCAAATTCTACAAAAATGGTACACAATTTTAAACGCATATAATTCAGCCATATCACGATAAATTTTCAAATTTTTGTACATATCTCCCCGATATACTTCTAAGAATAGATTCCAATACATAAACCCAAAGATTTTTGATATCGTGGCATTAAAATTTATATAATGTACAACCTAGTCAAAATATCGCGCATTTATACACAGAAGAGTCCCAAGTCCGGTACGACATATTTGTGTACCTAGCGCGCTACGCTTATATGAATGACGTCACCATCGACTATTTAAAGAACGGATTTGGCCGGACAAGCTCAATTGCCTGTTGAACGGCAGGCGGAGCAGGTCACTGCATTATGTGTTTTCACAGCTAGTGTAGCTGAGTTAGAAGTTACACTGGCTGTTGAGGTACGCTACCCAGTTCCGTCCAACACTCGACTAAGCTTATTCGTTCAAACACTATGCTTTCTTTTGTGTTGTGCTCGTTTTCAGCACACTTTTATGTAAAATCTCGAACACAATTATTCGTACACAAAATGGCTTGCACATTCGAGCTCCATTTACAAACACGGTTAACATAGTGTCGTGGTACTAGTTGTTTCTTTCGCTCCACCCATCATCATCAGCGTTGACTCATTTTGCTTTGTGCGTTTGGGTTCAATGTTTGAGGCGAATGTGTTGGTAGGTATATCTAAATTGTTAGCGGTTGCATGCGTAACCTGCATGATAGCAATCTGTGCTTTCGTTGCTCAAAGACGAAAACTTTCTTGTTAACAAATTTACGCGGATCGATAGAAAGCACAACGAAAAATTATTATTTACGTTCGATCAATTCATTGATTCATTTCCGGTTCAGGAGATTCATTTCCACTCCGCCTATCCTATTTTAATTCTGCTAATAGATGCCAACTACAAAGTCTATGCCACTCGAAAAACCGTTGATAAAACGCATTTAAAACCACTGCGTTCGCTACATTTGTATGCGTACTTTAGGAAAGTTACAATCATGGCAAAATATAACTAGAAAGCTTGGTCTATACCTGAAATATGATTATATTGTCTAAAATAGTCACAGCGTAATCGACCGAAACCCAAGAAAGAGCTCAACATCATCAACGACGACTACTTTCCAGAGCTGAACCAGTCACGGAGACCCGGCCCTATCCAAATTCCGCCTCTAGGAAAACGTGAACCACCTGCAACACTAGTTGGCCCCAACTACTCATCCCCTGGATACCGCACGTATGCCCAGGCATTGACAGCCACCCCAGATGAGGCCCTATACTCGATGGATCAATTGGCGTACCTCTTTTCAGAGCTGGACAGGCAAACACGGGCCTGTCGAACCAATAATGAACAAGTTGCAGTAATGATGCGATTTTACTATCAACATCGTAACATTCTCACTGCGACTGCTTAATTTTAATGCCGCATCAGTGGCAGCTAAACAGTTAGAAATTAGTGAATTTCTTCGATCCCACGAAACTGATATCGCATTCATAATAGAAACACACTTGAAACCGCAAGTCAACTTTAGCCTGCCAAACCACGCGTTCATCCGGCTAGATCTAAACGGGACTCGAAAAGGTGGTGTTGCGATTGCAGTACGACGAGGAATTGAATTTAAATTGCTTAGTAATTTTCGACTCTCCTTTACAGAAGCGGTTGGTAATGAGCTGACTTCATCCGATGGACCAATAACCGTAATCGCTGCATACTGTCCAGTGCAGTGCAAGGATTCCAATGGCAGTGCTACACAGCTGAAAAATGACATCCAAAAACTTACTCGCCGAAGTGGAAAGTTCATCCTAGCTGGAGACCTAAACGCTCGTCACTCGATATGGGGCAATTCGAGAAATAACAAGAACGGCCTTATTCTGGCCAATGATATTCAAGCTGGACACTACACCATAGTCCATCCGGAAACACCAACGTTCTACTCCTCAGCTGGTGTTGGATCCATACTAGACATCATACTCACCAACATCCCGGAGAAACTAACTGCACCTCAATCTCTCACCGAAATGTCTTCTGACCATCTTCCCGTGATTTTTGAGATGAACTGGATGATCAACCACCGCGAAGAACAACAAAGACGAAACTACCATCGTGCAGACTGGCCCCGATTTCAACAGTTCGTAGAAGATAGTGTGAACGAGAATCAACCTATAGTTTCAACCGAAGATATCGGTCGCACCCTCGAAACGCTCGTCGCCACCATCCACGTTGCCGAAGACCGCTTCATTCCCACATCAACAACAACACGTAAGTTTCTTCGACTTGATAGTGAAACAAAACGAATCATCGCGCTTAAGAACAGTGTACGAAGACAGTTCCAAAGAACCCAAAATATCTCCAGGAAAATCCTTTATAAGAAATTAACTAAAATAATTGCAACAAGAATTCAAAAGCTTAAAAATAGGGACTTTAGAAAAGATATTCAAAATCTTCCAAGCTATTCCAAGCCCTTCTGGCGTCTAACAAAAGTGCTTAAAACAAAACCAAAACCTATTCCACCTTTGAGAGACAATGACATTACGCATATAACATCCAGTGAAAAAGCCAATATTATATCTCGGAATTTTTCGGCATCGCATAATTTGGGTCGGGACATGGTCAGCCCGATGGAAGCAACCGTAGCCGAAAGCGTAGCTCAGCTTGCTGGAACACAAAACTTCCTACCTGAGGGTCGAAAAATTACAATAGAAGAACTGAAACTTGCAATTAAATCCTCTCGCAACATGAAGGCGCCGGGATTTGATGGAATCTTCAATATAGTGCTTAAAAATCTCGGTCCAAAAGTTCAAACCCTCCTGGTAGACATTTTCAACCGTTGCCTTGAACTCGGTCATTTTGCCTCTAATTGGAAACTATCCAAAGTTATACCTGTATTGAAACCAGGAAATGATCCTACAAACCCGTCCAGCTACCGACCTATCAGCTTGCTCTCGTCTTTGAGTAAACTGTCTGAGAAATTTATCTACACCAGGCTCCTTGAGCATACTGTAGCTAACAACATTCTACTTGACGTCCAGTTTGGTTTCCGAAGTGGCTACTCAACGACCCATCAACTACAACGAGTGACTAACACCATAAAGCGGAATAAGCAGATCTTAAAGACAACGGTAATGGCCTTCCTTGATGTGGAGAAGGCCTTTGACAATGTGTGGCACAATGCAGTAACTCACAAGCTCCTCAACTACAACTTCCCAGTTTACTTAGTAAAAATTGTAGCAAATTACCTTTCCGATAGAACGTCCCAGGTCTCCATTGGAAATACACTCTCCCAGCTGTATGATGTGCCGGCTGGTGTCCCCCAAGGCAGCATTTTGGGCCCAATTCTCTACAACCTCTTCACGTCAGACATACCGAAGCTTGCAGACGGTGGTACTCTCTCCCTGTTCGCCGACGATTCTGCGATCAGCTACGAGGGACGCATTATCCGAGCTTTAGTCTCTAAATTACAGAAAGGTATTAACACGTATATCGATTATCTCTCCACCTGGAAGATACGTGTGAATGGCATGAAAACTCAAGCGATCGTGTTTCCCCACAGTAAGAGCCAGCGTCTTGTTCCAACGACGAAAATCCGGATCCAGAATGTCGAAATAGATTGGTCTTCTGAAGCGCTTTATCTTGGTCTAATATTAGACAGTAAATTATTATACCGCTCCCACATCGACAACAGAGTGATTAAAAGCTCGATCTACACATTCGTTTTCGAGCTCTCCATCGAGACAGAGGTTATTTTTTCTAGTCCGTAGTGCTGTGTGAGGCGATAAAGAATAGTTTTAATCCGCATTCAAGGTTATTTTGCCAGTTCGGTTCGGTCCTCAGTCTTTTGTTCGCGTGTGAGGATTAAACAATAGCCAGCTGTATAAGCTGGATCGGTTCGTCGTTGGACACCAGTTTAAAGCTAAGTGGTTTTTGTCTTTTGTAACACATTTATTGCTTTCTTCCGTCTGCGCGGGCGCTGACCCCGTGCGTTGACGTTTTCTATGGTTCCCTCTCCGGATGGTCAAATGGAAGTTGAATCGGGTTCAACTTCTAAGGCTCCCCCCCGGCCCAAATGCTATCCAGAACTCTCAACTGGTCCATTTGTGGTCTTCTTTCGGCCCAAGACTAAATCACTGAATCTTCTTCAGATTTCTAGAGACCTGACGGAACGGTTCTCGGCTGTGACCGAAATTTCAAAGGTCCGCTCGGACAAGATAAGGGTGTTGCTAGCCAACTCAAAGCAGGCAAACGATATTGCTTGCTGTGAGCACTTTACGCGGGATTATAACGTGTATATTCCGGCTGTAAGAGTACAATCCGAAGGCGTCGTAACCGATGAGAGTTTGACGTGCGACGATCTGCTGAAGTACGGGGTTGGCCGATTCAGAGACCGCTTACTTCAGCCAGTTAAAATACTTGAGTGCAAACGTTTGCACTCAGTAGTAGTTGCGGGGGATGGTTCAAAAACGTACCCCCAATCAAACTCTTATCGGGTGACCTTCGCTGGTACCGCTTTGCCAAATTTCGTCCTCTTGCACAAGGTTCGTCTGCCTGTGCGTCTGTTTGTGCCGCGGGTCATGAATTGCACAAAGTGTAAACAATTGGGTCACACAGCCACCCATTGTAGTAATAAGGCCCGCTGTGGAAAATGCGGGGAGAATCATCTGGATGATTCGTGCAGTAGGCAAGCCGAAAAGTGTCCTTACTGTGCGGAGAGTCTGCATGATATCTCGGCATGTCCCGCGTACAAACTACGCGGGGATAAACTGAAACGTTCCCTTGCGGGACGATCCAAACATTCTTTCGCAGAAATGTTAAAGAATGCTACGCCACCATCCTCAGCAAACATCTATACTCACTTGCCTCCTGACGAGGGCGAGGCTGGTAACCCACAAGAGGGAACATCTACTAGGGTGCCTAGAATTTATAGGAAGAGGAGGAACACTTCCTCTCGTAAAGTTCCTTGTAAAGGCCAGAAGGTGTCCCTTGAGGGGGCTCCGAAAGTCACATCTATTGGAAGTGTTGCAACCAAACCGAAGCAATTAGCTCCTGGTCTCGGAGGATTAAGCTCAGAGAAGGAGTTCCCAGCACTTCCAGGAACATCAAAAATCCCAAGTGTTCCTTTGTTTCAGTTCGAGAGTAATCACAGCACTGGAATTATAAAACTCTCGGACATAGTGGACTGGATAATAAAAACTTTCAATATTACTGATCCTATTAAAAGTCTTATGTTAGCTTTTCTCCCTACAGTGAGAACATTTTTGAAGCAGTTGACTGCTAAATGGCCCCTCCTCTCAGCGATTGTATCCTTCGATGGCTAACTCATCGAACGAGGTCACGGATTTGATCACTGTTCTACAGTGGAATTGCAGAAGTATCATCCCGAAAATCGATTCCTTCAAAATTTTAATAAATAATTTGAGTTGCGATGCATTTGCATTATGTGAAACTTGGTTAACTTCCGACATAGATCTCAACTTCCACGACTTTAATATTATTCGCCTGGATCGAGACACCCCCTATGGAGGAGTGCTTTTGGGGATCAAAAAGTGCTATTCCTTCTACAGAATTAACCTTCCCTCGATAACAGGTATTGAAGTTGTCGCTTGTCAAGTAACAACCAAAGGCAAAAGCCTTTGCATAGCTTCCATATATATTCCCCCCAACACCGCGGTTGGGCACCGACGGCTACAAGACATTTTAGAATCTCTGCCAGCACCGCGACTAGTTTTAGGAGACTTTAACTCTCACGGTACAGCATGGGGTTGCCTCTATGATGATAACCGGTCTTCCTTAATTCAGGATCTTTGCGATAACTTCAATTTGACAATTTTAAACACGGGTGAAATGACACGGATTCCTGCTCCTCCAGCGCGCCCGAGCGCCTTAGACTTGTCCCTTTGCTCAACATCGCTGCGGTTAAATTGCACGTGGAAGGTAATTCCTGATCCCCACGGCAGCGACCATCTGCCGATTGTAGTCTCAATCAATAACGGTTCAAGGCCATTGAAATCAATCAATATTTCGTATGACCTCACACGAAATATCGATTGGAAGAGCTATGCTGCCGCGATATCCGACAACATCGAATCTACCCAAGAACTTCCTCCGGAGGAAGAGTACAGCTTTTTGGCTGGCTTGATTCTCGACAGCGCGAATCAAGCTCAGACTAGGCCAGTACCCGGCGCGAACATACAAAAACGTTCTCCCAATTCCTGGTGGGATAAAGAGTGCTCAGACGTGTACGCAGAGAAGGCCGCCGCGTTTAAGACCTTCCGGAACGACGGGTTACCCGCTAGTTTTCGACAGTACGCGACGTTAGACAAGCGAATGAAGAGTTTGATGAAAGCCAAAAAACGCGGTTATTGGCGCCGGTTCGTCGACGGATTAACGAGAGAAACATCGATGAGCACTCTTTGGGGAACAGCCCGACGTATGCGAAATCGAAACAGTACTAATGAGAGCGTGGAATATTCAAACCGTTGGATATTCAATTTCGCCAAGAAGGTTTGTCCGGATTCCGCCCCGGCACAGAAGATTTACCGCGCCGCGTCTCCTCACGATAGCGCGAACGAAACACCTTTTTCGATGGTGGAGTTCTCACTTGCTCTCTTGTCGTGTAACAATAAAGCTCCGGGGCCAGACAGAATCAAATTCAACTTGTTGAAGAATCTGCCAGACTCTGCCAAGAGACGCTTGTTGAACTTATTTAATAAGTTTCTTGAGGCTAACATTGTCCCACACGATTGGAGGCAAGTGAAGGTCATCGCCATCCAAAAACCAGGAAAACCAGCCTCCGACCACAATTCATATCGACCGATCGCAATGCTATCTTGTATCCGGAAGTTGTTCGAGAAAATGATCCTATCCCGCCTCGACAATTGGGTCGAAGCAAATGGCTTACTGTCAGATACACAATTTGGCTTTCGCAAAGGCAAAGGGACGAACGATTGTCTTGCGTTGCTCTCAACTGAAATTCAAATGGCCTATGCTAGCAAAGAGCAGATGGCATCAGTGTTCCTAGATATTAAGGGGGCTTTTGATTCAGTTTCGATCAACATTCTTTCAGAGAAGCTGCACCAGCATGGTCTTTCAGCGACTTTAAACAACTTTTTACTAAACTTGTTGTCGGAAAAGCACATGCATTTTTCGCATGGTGACTTATCGACATCACGATTTAGCTACATGGGCCTTCCCCAGGGCTCATGTCTAAGCCCCCTTTTATACAATTTCTATGTCAACGACATTGATGAATGTCTTGACAATTCCTGCACGTTAAGGCAACTTGCAGACGATGGCGTGGTGTCTGTTACGGGACCCAAAGCTGTCGATCTACAAGGACCATTACAGAATACCCTGGACAATTTGTCTGCTTGGGCTATTAAGCTGGGTATCGAATTCTCCACGGAGAAAACTGAGCTAGTTGTATTTTCAAGGAAGCGTGAACCAGCACAACTACAGCTTCTATTAATGGGTCAAACTATCGCTCAGGTCTTCACAGTAAAATATCTAGGGGTCTGGTTCGACTCGAAAGGTACTTGGGGATGCCATATTCGGTATCTGAAACAGAAATGCCAACAAAGGATCAACTTTCTTCGTACAATAACCGGAACATGGTGGGGTGCCCACCCAGGAGACCTAATTAGGTTGTATCAAACAACGATACTGTCGGTAATGGAATACGGATGCTTCTGCTTTCGCTCCGCCGCGAACATACATTTCATCAAACTCGAAAGAATTCAGTATCGTTGTTTGCGTATCGCCTTAGGGTGCATGCAGTCGACCCATACGATGAGTCTCGAAGTGCTGTCGGGCGTTCTCCCGTTGAAAAATCGATTTTGGGAACTCTCATATCGATTGCTCATTCGATGCGATATCTTGAACCCGGTCGTGATTGAAAATTTCGAAAGGCTTGTTGAGCTCAATTCTCAGACCCGTTTCATGTCCCTGTACTTTGACTACATGGCGCAGAATATTAACCCTTCTTCTTACAATCCCAACCGTGTGCATTTCATAAATACTTCTGAATCTACTGTTTTCTTCGACACATCCATGAAAGACGAGATTAGTGGAATTCCGGACCACATACGCCCACAAGTGGTTCCAAACATTTTTTATAATAAATTCCGAGAAGTCGACTGTTCTAAGATGTTCTATACTGACGGATCAAACCTCGAAGGATCCACTGGCTTCGGTATTTTCAATCAAAAGTTCACCGCCTCCTACAAACTCAGTGACCCTGCTTCAGTTTACGCCGCAGAACTAGCTGCCATTCAGTATACCCTTGGAGTCATTGAAACATTACCCGCAGACCATTACTTCATCGTTTCGGATAGCCTCAGTTCCATTGACGCTATTCGCTCGATGAAACAAGGCAAGCACTCCTCGTATTTTTTGGGGAAAATACGGGAGCTACTGAGTGCTTTATCTGACAACTCTTTCCAGATTACCTTGGTATGGGTCCCTTCTCATTGCTCCATTCCGGGCAATGAGAAGGCAGACTCCTTAGCTAAGGTGGGTGCCTTAGAAGGAGACGTTTACGAAAGACCAATTTGCTTCAGCGAATTTTTCAGTATTACTCATCAGAGAACCCTCGAAAGTTGGCAAACTTCGTGGAGCAGTGGAGAGCTGGGAAGGTGGCTACATTCGATAATCCCTAAGGTATCGACGAAACCTTGGTTCAAGGGGATGGATGTGGGTCGTGACTTCATTCGTGTGATGTCCCGACTCATGGCAAACCATTACACGCTGGATGCACATCTCCGGCGTATTGGGCTCGTGGATAGTGGTATCTGCGCTTGTGGCGACGGCTATCACGACATCGAGCACATTGTCTGGGCGTGCACCGAGTACAGTTCCGCTAGGTCTCGGCTAATGGATACCCTGCGGGCCCGAGGAAGACCAACCAACGTCCCGGTTCGAGATGTGCTGGCAAGCCGCGATGTTCTCTATATGTCCCTTATATACACCTTTGTGAAAACCATCAATATACAAGTCTAACTGCCCCTTGTTATCTCCTTATCATTCTCAGAACGCTCTTCCACCTGTATCAAACCATCTGTATCGAATGAGCCAACAAACACGGAACCTACGGCACGAACATAACACGCTTAACTCGAAATGTAGCCGATCCACATCTGAGCCGTACTACGAAATCGTCTGGAAAAACCCCTGCCATCTTGAGGAGGACCACCCGGCGTCCCAGTACATGATTCCCCTGATGAAGGCCACCCGAGTTTGTAATCCATCCGTTGATCTCACGATGCCTGAAACTGAAATAGTTTTCTCTCCCTGCCATCTTTGTCTACCCTCCCTCCCCTGACTCTTATACCCAGAAGTAACACCCCTACCCCCCAATATCATCACGAAGCATTTAGCTCTTCTTGTCTCTTCTAGTTTTAACTATTATATTATATAATCTCGTTGAAATTGCCCAACTCTACTACCCACAAAAATAACTATAATTACGAATCTTTACAAAATTCAATCATGCCCTCTAGTTATTCCTAGTTTTAAGTTAGTCGTAAAAAATTGTCCCCCTTAATTAAACATTATTTGCTCCAATAATCTCACTGATAAAAATGTCAAACCATATTGCCACAAAAACTAAATGACCCCCCTAATCTTACGAAAATAATATTATCCCCTTGTGTAGATATATAAGATAGCTATAAAATCGCATTAGTTTCATTTTAAAAAAATCAATATGTAATCCCCTAGTTTTAAGCAATTTAAAATGTAAAACAAAACAAAATTGGCACCTTTAAGCTAACGCAACGTGCCTTATCAAATAAACGATTTGAATAAAAAAAAAAAAAGCTCGATCTTGCTTAAAAGGCTATACCCGATCATAAATCGCCACTCGAAGGCTTCAGCAGACACCAAATTAGCCGTTTATAAGATGATCGTCTACCCAATGCTACTGTAGGCCTCTCCAATCTGGCGAAATTGTGCGAAAACACATATAAACAAGCTGCAAATAGTCCAAAACAAATTCTTGCGAATGATACTAAACAGTCCCCCACGAACTAGAACTACTGACCTCCATCAATTAGCAAATCTTGACTCTATAATAGATGGAATATCCAAGCAAGCGAACAAAGTCCAAACAAAAGCTCTTACATCTGCATCTGAAGCCATCAGAAACATCTATCTCCAATAAATACATCCTGTATTCCCTGTAAAATGATCCAAGATGATACATACCCTAGATAAGCAGTGAGTAAGGTTTAGGTTAAGTCAATTATTTCTCTTCATAAAAAACTATAATGTTTATAATGTAGACTAGCCCACAAGCAAAGAAAAGAACAAATTAACAAATAACGCAAAACCAAAGAAGAAAAACTATACAGTTGCATCACTTGATATGTAAGAATAAGCCTGTTAAAAAGACAAAAAGTTGCAAATAAATATATTATTTAATGTAAAAAAAAAAATTTAATCTTGTTTTGTATCAGTACCCGATCAGAACGACATAACAGAAAGCTATCAAATTTATATCTCTTGTTGATATTTATTACTCACTGCGTTATTTTTGTAATATCCCTATCAGCAAGGCAAGCAAACTTATATCAAGATTATATCTTCTGGTGATACCATTGAACTGCTAATATAATTTTAATGTACGCATATAACGATGATGTTATAATATATTACATATTCTTTCACAATTATCTTTGAACGCTAACTGTAAACTATAAAGCGGGCAAATGACCAGTTGGTTAAAGCCCTAATAAACAAATCAATCGATCAACTATGAATGATTGTTATATTATACAAATGATCGTCTATTTTCTAATACGATGAAGCCTCTTTTTATGCGTATTTATCCAACTTTTTAAAGCAAATTTTCGAAGTTTCTATTGATTTCCTTACATTTGCGTTTTCCACATGGACATTCAAAGTTCCACGATTTTGAGAATAGATAAGTTTTAGATGCAAGAGGTTAGAAAACTTGAAAATAAGGTGTTTAACTTACTTGGTTGCATTTTGATTAAGAGATCACTTATTTTCTGAGACTCTCGTCTGACACGCAATTTCGAATATGTGGCTTATGATTTCAATGTTGAGCCTTTATTCAAAAAGTTTTGGAATCGCAAAGTTATCAACAAGCTATTCTAAAGAATATAATTTTCATATAAAACTTATTTTAAAGAAGATGCAGGAAGTATCAAGCACTCCAGATGAAATAAAGAAACGCGTATTCAAATAAAAAAAGCATTTTTTTAACCATAAACTTTTTTTTGGTTTAGTCAAATGATTCTATAAATAATTTTCTTTTAATTAATTGTGCATATTGCGAAAACGAATTTTCAGAACTTAAAAAACTGTTTGATATATACTGATTTCCACAATACCGTTATGAATTTTGAGGATCTTCGAGGATTTTCAGTCCGATTTCTCTAATTTATGCGGGTTTTTCATAAACAACCGAAACTTGTCCAATTTGTGGGTATCTGATTTTGTGCGTTCTCCGAATTACCAAAGCATTGTAATTTTTTTTAATTTCAACCCCCGCATAAAAATGTTTGAGTTTGAGATTGTTGTATCTTTTCATTCCACCTAAGACAGTTATACATTTACAATGAACTGACGATTACTTTGAATGCGCATATGTACTAATGTTTCCGTTGTATTCGATGGTGCTTCGTTCGTCTTAAAAAAACATCGAGCTAACAAATTTTAGTAATAATCAAGATACTTGATTCATTTTGTAGAAAGTTAAGAAAGGAATAATGCGACCTGTTCAAATTAATATTTTAAAAAAAGATTCATATTTGTGAGTATGCTGCATAAAGCTATCAGTATTTCAAAATGGCCTAGAAATCTCTGAATAAATACACATCCCAGCTGGTATTATTGTTTGCTGTTACAATTTAAATATGTGATTTAGATAGTGCTTGAAATAGCCACAAACTTTAATATAAAAATATTGAATAATTTCCTCCTTAAAACTAAATAAAATTATGAAAAGAAAATGTATTTTAGAAAACATGAAATATTCTAAAATTCGTCACACCGAAGAATCCTCAACAATTTCTCGAATTTTATGATTATCTGTTATAATATTCGCAGTTGATAGATTAAACTATTGTAAAAAAATATATAATGAGATAATTGTACTGGTTTGCTTAATCTTCCCCATTTTAACAATGCCAATAAAAAAAACCCCAAAAACGACTTTACTTGAAATCTCAAAATGCAAGCCTCAAAACTTTGGTATTTGTTTCTTTGAATCTATTAGGAATCATAAGTAACATTTGTCGTATTCTCCGTAAAATAATGTAGGTAAATTATCCGCTAAATGTTACCATATCGCATCGACATTATTCCTAAAAATCGTGTAAATCATGTTAACGTACAAGAGAAGCACCGAAGCGCACTATTCGGAATCTAAAAATAGCCCCACTTTCCTAATCTGAAAAGATATTATAAAGCTATTCAGTCTATCGTAATATAGGCAGCTGCAGTAGTGAGCAAAAGTGTATAAAAACAAAGCATATTATACAAGGAAAATAAACAGTCCTTTGGCTTTGGCAAAGTTCAATGTGTGCGTTCTGGAAACATCTTCTGCATCTATAATCGTTTTGCCCTTGACGAATGCGTGGAATATTATGCTAACATTAAACATCAGTCGAAAGCAACGTCATTGGTTCATGCAGGAAACATCCCCATAAAACTCAGAATACCCGGGTTCAAATCGCTATATCCACTAATAACAGTCAGCGTGTCATATATTCATAATAACAATCAGCCAGCATGTATGCAATCATTTGACAAAACTATAGAAAGCTTTTGCTACATGAAACTTTTTGCTTCCAAACTAAAAGCGCCTTAATGTGTATTTTTCTATTTTATTCTATTTTTAGACCTGCACGCTAAATTTTTGATACTATACAATAGGTAATAAAAGCTATATTGGCCGTGCGAGAACCTAACAAATTTTGTTATAATTCTGATAGAAGCCTATCACAGGTTGTCATATTTTTGATATATACTAGAAGAATTTCTGTTATGTTTTCTGTTATTTTACCAACTAACGAGACCAAAGCTATAACACAACTTGTTATCATGACAAAGTAACTCAGTCTGTAATAATTTTGTTATTTCTTTCTGATCGGGTAGGTGCTCGCTTACTACACGAGCAACATGCTCGTCCGGACGGTACAATGAGCGGTATCATGTTTGCGTTCCCGTATCAAGCGTCATCGCAAGGTTCTTCGTGATAAAATCCAGGGAATCACCAAATCTGCCATTCGGCGTCTGGCTCGTCGTGGTGGTGTAAAATGCATCTCCGATTTAATCTACGAATGCTGATGGTGTGCAGGAAAATGTCACCCGAGATGCCGTGACCTGCACTGAACACGCCAAGCGCAAAACCGCAATGAATGTCGTCTATACTCTGAAGCGGCAGGGACGCAATTTGTATGGATTTGGAAGTTGAAAAGGTAGAACTCACTTGTATCATTATAAAAAAAGGCCCTTTTCAGGGCCACCAAAATCATTTCAAAGAATAAGTTTGCATTTTCTGTTTCATGGACTGTTTCTCCCTGGAGAGCAATTTCGGTTAAACCCTAAATTATGATTTATTTCAGTACGCAAATTGCAAATATGGTCAGAAAGAAACTGGAGTGAAGTGGAAAACATTTTTACTAGGCGCATTCAAAAAAGGTTTCAATTCGCAAACATTTTACCAATGTGCCGTATTACATTACTCTCTTTACCCTGAGTGTTCGATAATCTCCGTATTGGAAACACAATTTCAATTTTGTTCTTTATCAAAAATATGTGATCGACCAACGAAAGGGTGGAGCTACGAAAAACACATATTGAGGACAACACAAAAAAGGACGAGCTTACATTGTGCTGTAGTCAGGTATAAAAACTCAGCATGCTGTTGCTCACGCTCAGTTCGTTTCCAGCATCAGCATGCAACAGTTCGTTTACAGCATCTTCCGCAAAATTCAAACCGCCGTCCGTTTGCTGCTGTTAGAAGAGTTGGCCAAGCACGCCGTCTCAGATGGCACCAAAACTGTTACCATATACACCAGCTCCAAGTAAATTCCGAACACTGTCCAAACAAAAGGCCCTTTTCAGGGCCATCAATTTATCGACAAAGAATGAAAATGAAGTTTTGTTATTACAAGCATCAGAAAGTGGCTTGCCAAGAGCGTTGGATGGTAAGTGAGCCACTTGTGAACAATATCGTCGCTCTCAAGTAGAATGGCACAAAATAAAAAAAGTTATTTGAGTGATTTGTAGATGATTCAATTTACAAAAATCGAACGTTTTCTAACGTTTCGATATAAGTGCTTCGTTTCAAAATTTTCGGCCAGAATTTTGCCTGTTTTTCTAAAAGTGAAAATCTGCTATTGTACTGAATGAAAACCTTCGATTTTTGCGCTGATTGGAAATAGTTGTGACTAGTTGTGTAGAATGTTCAATTACTGAAAATAACAGATTTTGTGAAAATAATATAAAATAATACAATTCGATTCCAAGCGAGCCAGACTAGTTTTCGTTGGAAGGTCCATCTCTGACAATAGAAATAAACTATTTTATTTTGAATTCAACTACAACTTCCTTGAAAACAGCACAGCTAAAAAACTTTTGGGAAAAACGCGCAAACCTAAATTTTCCACTATAATCAAAACTAGTGCCCCCGCCGCACAGCATCATCAAGATTGATAGTTATTTCAAGCCGGGTAGAAAGGGGGAGGGAGGTTGTAAGGCAATGGAAAATTTCATGTATAATAATAATACTTTATAATTGTCAGGTTCTGAAAACAACTTGTTGATTTGTGGTTTATTTTGGGTCACAATTTAGGCCCGCTCGATTTCTGATAGCTGTGAATTTTTCGCAGGGCGACAGTTTCTGTTCGGTAGCGATGAGGCTTCTTAACGCCAACCGTGACTGGGGTACTTTTACACGGCCACTTACGAGCGCACAGTGTCGCCTAGCCGGACAAAACCTCAAAATTTTATCCTAGATTTTTCGTGATTTAACATTTTTCTCTGTTTCAGGTTGAATAGAGTCTTCTCAAAATATTAAGTCCCGAAGACAAGAGTTCAATTTTTTACAGAACTTCAAAGGTGAAATAGATGATGAATTCTGAGGAAAACTCTTTTCAAACCTAAGTTATTCAAATGAATATATCTTTTTAGTTTAGATTCCGATTGGGGTCAAACTGATTTCATTTGAAAGGTTATTCGCTGGACTTATAGCTGCCGTTAGATTTAGTCGATACAAGCCTTTCTTCTCGCTCAGACATGAAAAACAAATAATAAATCGAGCAATAGTTTGAAGTTATAATATTCAAAGTGGCTGTACTTTTTTTTTGAAACGGTTCGGAAAGATCGCTTGTTGTTCATTATACTTGAAAATTAGTGTACTTTCCGAAAATGAATATCTTGTTTTGCCCCTTTCTGCCCCGAGGTATGAAAAACGGTGATTTTTTATGATACGTCTGAAGGAGACGCATGGTAGCCTTTGACTACCCAGGGTTCGCAATATAATTTATAGATGTGTCTTATCATTATCAACAATTGAAGAAATGTGTATTCTGCTAAAAAAGTCACCGCGCCTAATTTTTTGAAAATGAATTTTCGGAAATAGTGCACTTTATATTCGTAAATGTTGAATTTTCGAACCACCCTAAGTGCCAAAATTTTGAGGATTTAAAAAGCAAAAAAATAAACATCAAATATGAATTCAGCGTCATAAAATTACCCTAATGTGAAGTTTTCATCAAATTCGGGCCACTTTTGAGGTTTTGTCCGACTTTTGTATGGAAGGTGATCACTGTGGAGCGGTCTGTTTGGTACAGGCAATGTAGCGAAAAATGCTGATCTGCTACTTCTCTGATGCTGGCAGTAGGACGACGGTTAAACGCTCGTTTGCGTGCCTTCATTCATAAAAGTTCAACAATATTTTCAAAGAATGTTGCAAATTGTCAACTTGATAATTCCAAAAATACTCCAAATAAACTATGAATGTGCTAAAGTCGACAAAATCGCATAGAAATTGCTTATTCCAGAGCAGAATTTACCGGTCTAAAGTGTATTCTACTTCACTCCGGTTATGTCTCTGACATTACCCACCCATCTTTTTTTTACATTGGAACAATGTTTACCTATGAAATATTTATAAGAGAAACTCCTTCGGAAGCAAAAATAAATATATTGCGTTAGAAAAACTTAATCTGGTTAGTCACAGTTGTCGATGTATTTTCTATGATGTGGCGCGTGCAAGCCGCTGAACGGTGGTTGATGGAATAGGGGGTCCGAATAGCCCCGTAAAACGCAGATATTTTCAAGACGCTCACCACTTTTGTGTGAAATGCGCATTTCGCGCAAAAATGGTGAGCATCTTGAAAATATTTGTTTTCACCCAAACGAAAATCATAGGAGCCTCAAGCTTTCCAAAACACTTACCCTTTATTTTTTCACTTTTATTTGCTGCTTAAATCACGGTTTATATAATGATTTTTGTTTTGAGGATGGCAAGAAAATGAAACACGTTTTATCTTCTTTCTACAAAAGAAAACAAAGAATCAAACTCAGTTCTCAAAATTAATGTTCTAGAATAACGGTTCCATAAATATGTACGACAGTCAGAAAGTCTTGCGATTTTCTGAGAAATCGAGGATGTCCGAATTACCCCCACTGTCTTATTTTTTTTTTTTTTTTTTTTCATACGTTTATTTGACACGGCATTTGCAATAGCTTTTTACGCCAGTTTCTTTTTTTACATAGCACGTTACAAAAATCCTTAAGACTAATTTTAACTATACTAGTACTTTGTCTAAAACTAACACTGAAATCACTTTATTATTTGCTTTTTTCCTTACATTGTTGTATTTCATACTGATCTAGTATTTTCGGGTGTATTTATTTACTTTTTTCTGTTATTGTCTAAATTTAAAAACTAAATATTCTAGGACCCTTTAATTGGTGAATGATTAGCCTTGGATGAGAGTATGAGGAGATGAATTTAATTAAATTTTGACAGACGCTGTTTTTAGAAAATGATAGATAAGTTCCATGTATAGAGGATCGCGATACGCCAGGATGTCTCTAACAGGAACATGGATTGGTCTTCCTCGGACTTGTAAAGAATCTACTAATTGTGATCTGGCTTCACGATATTCAGTGCAGGACCAAACAACATGCTCAATGTCATGGTAACCTTCTCCACAAGCACAATGATTACCCTCAGCGAGCCCAATACGACGGAGATGCGCATCTAAAGTATAATGATTGGACATGAGCCTAGACATCACACGGATGAAGTCCCGACTTACATCCAATCCTTTGAACCATGCCTTTGTTGATACTTTAGGGGTAATTGAGTGTAGCCATCGTCCCATATCTCCATTGTCCCAAGATGTTTGCCAACTAGCGAGTGTCCTCTGTCGAGAAGCGCTATAAAATTCATTGTAAGCGATGGGTCTTTCATATATTTCGCCATCTAGTGCACCAATCTTGGCTAAATTATCAGCTTTCTCATTGCCCGCAATAGAGCAATGGGCGGGGAGCCACACTAGGGTAAATTTATAACATTTTCTTGTCAGGTTACTCAGAGATTCTCGTATCTTCCCCAAAAAGAATGGATCGTGATTATCAATCCTCTTTGAGCGTAGAGCTGCAATTGTGCTGAGACTATCAGTGAGGATAAAGTAATGGTTCGGGGGTAAAGTATTAATTATTTGCAAACTATAGTGAACTGCTGCTAGTTCCGCTATATAAACAGAGGCGGGTTCTGCAAGTTTGAGAGAAATTGAAAAATTATTGTTGAAAATACCGAAACCAGTGGCCTCACTGATTCGTGACCCATCAGTGTAAAACATTTTAAGGCAGTCTATGTGTTGATATTTACTTGTGAATATTTTAGGGATCTCCCGCGAGCGTAGATGATCCGGAGTTCCACGAATCTCTGCTTGCATGGACGTGTCGAAGAATAAAGTGGATTCAGGAATATCTAGTATATTGACGTATGTAGGAACATACCTAGCAGGCGTTATTTCTTGTGACATGTGATTGAAATACACTGTCATGAATCTGGTTTGGGGTTGAAGCTCGACAAGTCTTTCAAAATTTTCAATTACCAGTGGGTTCATAACCTCACATCGAATAAGTAAACGAGAAGAGAGATCCCAGAATCGGTCTTTTAAAGGAAGAACTCCCGCTAGTACTTCAAGACTCATCGTATGGGTCGACTGCATGCAACCTAAGGCAATTCGTAAACAGCGATACTGTATCCGTTCCAGTTTAATAATGTGAGTGTTCGCAGCTGAACGGAAACAGATGCACCCATATTCCATTACTGAAAGTATTGTTGTTTGATACAATCTTATCATGTCACTTGGATGAGAACCCCACCATGATCCAGTTATTGTTCGCAGAAAATTTATCCTTTGTTGGCATTTCGTTATTAGATACCTAATGTGGCCTCCCCATGTGCCTTTAGAATCGAACCAAATTCCAAGGTATTTAAAAGTCAGGACTTGGGCTATCGTTCTACCAACCAACTGAAGCTGAAGCTGAGCTGGATCACGCTTCCTTGAAAAAACAACCAACTCTGTTTTCTCCGTAGAGAAATCGATGCCTAACTTCAAAGCCCAACTTGATAAATTATCCAAACTATCTTGCAGTGGTTGTTGTAAATTTAAGGCTTTTGGTCCTGTAACAGAAACCACGCCATCATCTGCAAGTTGCCTTAGAGTGCATGGGCTGACAATACAATTATCAATATCATTCACGTAAAAATTGTAGAGAAGGGGGCTTAGACAAGAACCTTGTGGGAGGCCCATGTAACTTATTCTGAATGTTGCCAAATCGCCATATGAAAAATGCAT
The DNA here is from genome assembly GCF_030247195.1 of Topomyia yanbarensis. Classification (NCBI taxonomy): domain Eukaryota; kingdom Metazoa; phylum Arthropoda; class Insecta; order Diptera; family Culicidae; genus Topomyia; species Topomyia yanbarensis. The sequence continues at coordinate 115,926,942 of NC_080671.1, forward strand.
GTGCTTTTCTGACAATAAGTTGTATAAATAATTATTTAATATTGGTGAAAGACCACATTGATGTAGTTTCTCTGAGAGAACATCAATGGAAACAGAGTCGAATGCTCCTTTTATGTCTAAGAACACAGACGCCATTTGTTCTTTTTTTGCGTAAGCTAGTTGGATTTCTGACGAAAGTAGCGCCAGACAATCATTCGTTCCCTTTCCCCTCCGAAAACCAAACTGGGTATCTGATAGCAAGCCGTTCGCCTCAACCCAATTGTCGAGACGTCGTAGGATAATTTTTTCCAACAATTTCCTGATGCAGGATAACATTGCAATCGGTCGATACGAGTTATGATCGGAGGCTGGTTTTCCCGGTTTTGGAATAGCGATAACTCTCACTTGTCTCCAGTCGTGCGGGACAATGTTCTGCTCAAGAAGCTTATTGAATAAATTCAACAAGCGTCTTTTTGCTAGGTCAGGCAGATTCTTCACCAAGTTGAATTTAATTCTGTCTAGTCCCGGAGCATTATTGTTGCATGAGAGGAGTGTAATTGAGAATTCCATCATTGTCAAAGGCGAATCTATGAAATCATTACTTGTGGGAGCATCGCGAGTGATTTTCTGCGCAGGAGCAGAATCGGGACAAATTTTCTTGGCAAAATTAAATATCCAACGATTCGAAAAATCTTCGCTTTCATTAGTCACGTTTCGATTCCTCATTCTTCTGGCTGTGTTCCAAAGAGTACTCATTGATGTTTCTCTTGACAAGCCATTAACGAAGTGTCTCCAATAACTAGATTTTTTGGCACGACGTATACTGTCAAATTTGTTTTGCAAAATGAAATAATTTTCAAAGTTCTCACGTATACCCCCTTTCTGTTTCATAATTTCTTTGTAGGCAACTTGTTTAGCTTCATATGCATCAGAGCACTCTTTGTCCCACCAAGGATTAGGGGGCCGTCTATTTATTGTCATTCCAGGATTGCATTTCGTTTGGGCTTGTTCTGCTGCTTCAATAATTAAACCCGCTAAGAATTCATATTCTTCGGTAGGGGGTAGCTCTTCTGTCGAAGCAAGAGAAGTGGAAATTAATGTTTCGTATGTTTTCCAATCAATATTTCGTGTTAAGTCATAAGGAACATTGATTGAATTCGTAAGGCCTAATTCACTGTTAATTGAAACAACGATTGGCAAATGATCGCTACCGTGAGGATCAGGTACAACCTTCCACGTGCAATCTAACCGAAGTGATGTCGAGCACAGAGATAGATCTAATGCACTTGGACGTGCAGGAGGTCTGGGGATGCGTGTTGTTTCGCCAGTATTTAAAACTGTCATATTAAATTCGTCACAAACATTGTATATCAAAGAGGATCGATTATCATTGTAGAGGGAACCCCACAATACTCCGTGCGAGTTGAAGTCTCCCAGTATCAGACGCGGAGCAGCCATGGATTCCACTACCTCAAAAATTTGACGTTGTCCAATTTGAACTTTGGGAGGTATATATATAGAAGCGATAGACATGTCTTTGCCTTTAATGTTCGTTTGGACAGCTACAGCCTCAATGCCCGCAAACAAGGGGATGTTAATTCTATAGAAAGAATAGCACTTTTTAATTCCTAGAAGCACTCCTCCATACGGGGTGTCTCGGTCTAGGCGAATAATGTTGAAATCATTTAAGTTGAAATTAATGTTTGAGGTAAGCCATGTTTCACATAGAGCAAAAGCATCGCATTTTAAATTATGCAGTAAAATTTTTAAGGAATCAATTTTAGGTATGATACTTCTGCAATTCCACTGTAAAACAGTGATGGAATCTTTCATTGGAGGAGGTGAATTACCCATTGAAAGATACAATCGCTGCAAGGATGGGCCATTGAGCAATCAGCTGCTCTAAAAATGTTCTAATTGTTGGGAGGAAAGCTGAAAGTATACTCTTTAGTGGTTCAGAAATATTGAATGCTTTAAAAATCCAATCAACAATTTCAGAAAATTTCAATAATCCTACCCCCGGCTGAGGCTCAGAGGTAGTCGAAATTTTATTATTTCCAGTAATGGTGTTCTGTTTGGATTGTACGTTCCCAAAACCGGGCGGAATTGATTTCGGTTTTGAATCGGAATTTTTCGGTTTTGGGCGCAGTTTATCTATTGGTGGAGAAATTTTAAGGCCCTTGCTTGGCAGCTTGGGAAAAGAAGACTGTTTTCTTTTTCTGGAATTTCCGGGTAAAACAAATGATGTACCTTCGCACGCTCCGTCAGAGTCAGACTGTTCCGAAAATAGAGATGCGTAAGTGTTTTCTAAGAAGATGGGTTTAGGGGTAGCATTTTTCAACATTTCTGCATAGGAGCGCTTAGACCTCTCCTTCAAGGATCGTTTAATTTTATCCTCACGCAATTTATAAATGGGGCATGCAGGGAGCTCATGTGAGTTTTCTCCGCACATTAAACATTTTTCTGAATTTTCATTGCATGTATCCTCTTGATGAGAACCCCCACATTTGCCACACCGTGCCTTATTGGAACAGTAAGTGGCTGTGTGGCCAAGCTGTTTGCAATTAAGGCAATTCATTACACGAGGGATAAAAAGGCGAACAGGGAGACGAATCTTATCGATAATGACATAGTTGGGCAGCGCAGACCCAGCGAAAGTCACTCGAAATGAGTCAGACAGTCGATAAACTTTTTTATCTCCTTCGTGTGATACTGAATGCAATTGCTTGCATTCAAGTATTTTTACGTCTTTAAGTATGGTGTCTTTGAAACGACCAACCCCATGCTTAACTAAGTCATCAACAGTCAAACTCGATTCTGTGATGACCCCATCAATTTCAATTTCCTTTGAAGGAATATACGCTCTATACTCACGCGTAAAAAGCTCGCAAGAAGCAATTGCATTGGCTTGTTTGAGACTACCAACGACAATGCGTATTTTATCTTTATTGACTTTGACGATCTCTTTTACATCCGAGAATCGCGAAGTCAAATCTTTAGAAATTTGAATAATATTTAGCGCCTTTACTTTACGCCTAATAAATACAATCCATGGTCCCGTTGACGACTCTGGGTAAATTTTAATTCTAGTCGGATTTACATTTTCAGCATAAGGCTTAGGGGGAGGGTCTGTTACTCGTTCTCCCATCTCTTCATCCATTTTACCTAGCAAGAAAAACTATCACAAAAAGGAATGAAAAATATACCTGTTATACCTGTAGAACACACCTCATGTGTTACGTTGTAAACTCGGTGCCCGTTGTTTGACAATGTGACACTTGCTGGCCTTCTTCGTCGCGTTGCTTCTTCAGTAGAGAAATAGTCCTACCTGCAACACTTCAAAACTCTCTCCGATTAAGCTGCTCGTCGGTATCACCACCACAAGCGCGCTCTCTCCGTTTCCACCACCTCGGTAGACAAATGTGGCTACCTGTGGCTTGCTGCGAAAATCCCACTGTCGATGCGGCACTTTTCGGTGCCACTTGTTTTCCTTATTCGTCGTACCACTTCTGCGGTAGACAAATAGAGCAAATGGGTCTACCTGCGACGCTTCCCTCTCGTCGATTAGAATTGCCCGACGACACCAATACACTATATTTTTTTCTGTGTGTACAGGCACGATCTCTGTCGATTTCTGCCACCGCGGTAGGCAAATTCGTCTACCCGCGGTTTGCTGTCAAAACACCACTTGTCGAGGATGCCGTTGACCACGCCTCCGACGTATCAACTGTCGACTCACACTTAACAAACTGGTCTCTCTCTCTCCCACAATAACGCATACAGCGTCTCGCACTCCGTCACTCTCTCGAGAACAAAACCTTCCACCTGGAGGCACAACCGTCTCGGTCGGTTGCAAAAACTGTTATGACCCACTGTCTTATTAGTTCCGGGTCTCCCTAAGTATACTGTTTCTCAAACATCTATACAATACTTATTTAGCAGAATAGTTACAATTTTCAGCATAAATAAAAGATAAATGTTCTGTTCTGTGGATCTATTCTCACTGCAACAATCCAATTATCGCCTCCTTGGCGTACCAAATTTCGCCACATCGAAAAAAAAATATCTGGTTGATACACAATCCCTCATATTCGATTGCGCCTAAAATGTCTATCTAGGTATCCTGGTCATGACCGCCATCGCTTCGTCAAACGAATCATTCTACTTTCTTCACTAGATCAAAACAAACATTAACGTCACACACATGAAAGAACTTCATCACCTATTAGGAGCATAGCTCCCATAATAACGCTCGCAGGAATTATCCATGCAAAGGCTAACAACTGGTAGTACATCAAACATTAAATGGTCACGAGCCGAATTTTATGTGTTGATGCAAATAACACCTCTGAAATCAACAGGCAGTTGAAAAAATTTAAATAATTGATTACTTATACCTGAAATCGCTTTACACTATATTTTCAAGTTTATGTTTTAGTTTGGCCGCACTGCTGATTCTTTCCTGTGCGCTGAATGCAGACAAATTGTTTTGATTGTGGTAGTGTATCTAAAGCAAACATGAAGAAAAATGGAGCCACCGTATTCCTGAATCACGTATTAAAGCACTAGCCTTATCCCAGCGTTTACCGAGTGCTTTTGTAGTAAATTAATCATAAATGGATTCTCCAGCTAAAATAAAGGTACCTATCAGGGCAACGTTTAATATATTTATGGTTGAAAAATGAGATATGAGACGGTAATTGACCGCTCGTATTTGTGGTTTTGCTGAGCGTCATTGTGTTCTGTTTCAGTTCACTGTATTGATGAGACGAATAAGCAGATATTTCTAGAGGGTAATTCCATATTTTAACCAAACGTTGGATTTAGCCGATAGTTCTGAATATAACTGTGCATAACTGATGAAGAACTTGCGCTTTTTTGCACACCTTTCATCCAAATAGGTGTTGTCATTAAATCATACGCTTAGTTCGAAACCAAGAGGTATTAAATTGACTCTACTACCATAATAAGCACATTACCCTATCATTCCATTTTTCAAATGCAGAAACGACATTTCAAAATTCCGAACACCCGCAGTTTACAATTACGCTTCGATAGCACAGACTAGAATAGGCTATACATACAATACAATATCATCTATTTCTACGAACACTTGAAACGCTTTGTTTCTCGTAATGGATTTCTCTTGTTACTATGCACTGAAAATAGGCATTGTATTTATACGAAATCCATTATGCGATGCGATATTGGCCATCAATATCTATTATTTCTGTTCCTACCGAGAAAATCTATTTTTCGAAGTACTGAGCAACTACATAAATCCACCATTGATTCCGCTATCATTCTTTGCACAAACTACGTCAGTGCTGAGACCTGCGTATTATAATGAATAAACAAAAGAAATCCTGTCTGGTGGTGGTTTGACACGGGGCCGTCTCGCTCTTGGCAAAGAGCATAGGCCAAGGACGAATGAAATCTCATCCCACCACTGCAGTGGTGCATGAAGCTGTTGTAACGATAGCACCGTTAGGCCAAGTTTAGTCACCGGTGCTCACGTGACAATGTCCCGTGAGAATGTCTCGTGTCGGAAGAACAAACTTCTCCCCCGGTTGGTGGAGAGTGGAAAAGACCAAACATTCATGGAATGTGGAAGACTGTTGCCGCGCAAATGAGTTAATTATACAATGTCAGCAGTGCATAAGAAATGCATCACTGCTACGCGTAGGGAAGGTTGATGTTGATCTTAAAAACCCGAAAATGAAATGAAAAGAACACAGAAAAAGGGATCACTGTCTATTTACCAACCTCCCGCGCCTAATATACATAAGCGTGCCATACGCAGTCCGATTAGCTAGCTTTGGTTTTTCCTTACTCACTTACTCTGCGGTTAGGATAGTAATAAAATCTTAGAAAGCGGTACAAATGTAACCGCATATTTTGTGAGCCCTTGCGGGACTGGACTAGGATTGAATAGCAGGAATCCGTATTGTGGTTAAATACGTCAGTCTTGAAGAGGCAGGGCCAAATATATAAGTAAACAAATAGGAATTGCGCCCTTCTAAGGCCATAGGAAATCTACACCGTATCTCAGGAGAATAAAGAAAAACTTAAGGACTAAAAGGGACAAATTTTCCCGTAGCGATATATGAATCGCGCGGGCAACATGTAGCTTTAAGATAACTTTTGTAAATATTTTCTGAATAAATTAAGTTTCAAGTTTCAAAGTGATTCACAGTGCTTCTTTAACTAACGAAAGAAAATCAAGTTTGAAAGTTCTAAAACTCCAGACGTCCTCCTAAGAAAGAAAACCCAACCACGGAAGCAGGACCACAGCCCAAGGAATATTAGGTGAGAAATAAAGTCCACGGCCTCGCTCTGGTAAGCAAAGTGTTGGGAAAACATTCCCGTTGTTTCATGGTGGCTCCGCAGAGAGGAGCACTGGAGAGTGATAGTTGAAATCTATCACTGAACACTGAAACTTCCGGACAGTCGAAACCTGGCCGATAACCAAAAATAGTGTGATAAGTATAAACGGTGTACAGCATAGAAAGCATTCTCCCAGGATTAAGTGCGATTAAGGAGGTTGCGCGGATGAAGTGGCAGCTTCTGAGGATACAAATGTAAACTAATGTTCTAATACAGTGTTACAAGTACAAGATCCATAGAAAGTAAACATACATACCAAGTGTATAGTGACTGTAGTGGAAAGTATAAGAGACGCAGCAGACACCTTAGACAAGGGGAATTTGCTGAACCTTTTGACAGCACGCATATTAACACTGATAGACGTGGGTGCGCGGAATCTACATTTGATGCAGTCTGACATTTGTAGTAGTGTTGTGATAACTATCCGTGAAAACGCAAAAGTTGAGTAGTGTTTCTTCACGGAAGACTGGGGACAAAAGTTATGTTTTACTGCAACTAGTTAATAGGAAGGAAGAACACTGTCGGTCTCGCGCCGGCACCTGCAGATTAGAAGAACACAGTCGGTCTCGCGCCGGCACCTGCAGATTGGAAGAACACCGTCGGTATCGCACCGGCATCTGCGGACTACGAAGAACACCGTCGGTCCAACACAGAAAAGGAAACAAGTAAGCTAATTTTAAGAGTAGCTATGGAGTATAATTTTGTACAAAATCCAAATGGCAACTGTCGCCTATGTGTTAAAGCTAATGATGTAGACAATATGGTGGCCTGCGACGATTGCGATCGCTGGTTCCACCTGAGTTGCGTAGGGTTGAAACATAAGCCAAAGAAGAGCGAGCTTTGGCTTTGTAGGAAGTGCCAGGCTATTAGAGACTCTCTCGCGGAGAAAGAGAGGCAATTAAGAAAATTTAAAGAGAGAAGTCAATTAGAAAATCCCCAAGCGGAAATTTTTGACTTATTAATTCAAAAAATTAATAAAATCAACGTCGGTAACCAGACTACCGCAAATAAGTACGCCCTAAGGCAGTCCCTAATGGACTTGCCTTATTTTGATGGGTCCTGTAAGATGTGGCCCAGATTTAAACAAACCTTCTACGAAACAACTCGTGAAGGGGAATTCACTGATTTAGAAAACCTGCATCGATTGCAAAGATGCTTGAAGGGAGGCGCACTACAAGCAGTTAACGCGCTGCTTTTAGACTCGCGCAACGTAAACAAAATTATCCAAAAATTAGAGGATCAGTTCGGAAGCATCGAGCTGATATATTCAGGCCTTTTACGAGACGTGCTAGAAATTAGGAATCCACGTTTCGAACAACCATAAACCATAGTAGACTTCGTATCTCGAATTGGTAACCTCGTCACCAATATGGACTGTTTGGGACGTAAGGAATATCTCAATGACCAACGTTTAGTCCGTGATTTAGTCAGCAGGTTACCACAGGGACTGCACTTAAAATGGCTAACTCACGTTAATGAGGAAAGGGCGCTTTCAACCACTGCAAATCCCTTTGTCGCTCCAACGGTAAGCGATTTATTTGATTGGTTACAGCCCCAGCAAAAGCTAGCTACCATGTTGATAGCTGAGCGGGGATTACAAGACGATAAACCCGTTAGAATAGAAAAATCTAACAGGATTAATTATCACGCTACAAGCTACCAAAAGTGCTTGTTATGCGAGCTTGACCACAGGATAATAGATTGTGGTAAATTTAGAGAACTCTCTCCCGACCAACGGAGGAAGATCGTTAAGGAGAAGAATTTATGCTTCTCGTGCTGCAGACCGAATCACTCGGTAAAGAATTGTAGAACCACTAAAATTTGTAACATAGAAGGGTGCAAAAGTAGACATCACCAACTGTTACATGTTATGGCACAGGAAAAAAGGTCTGATGAAAGCGACAATGAAAATATAAATTACCACCATTCTGGTAAAATAATCCATTATCAAATAATTCCCGTCACTCTTAAGAACGGACCGCATGAAGTAGAAACCTTTGCCTTCATGGATACAGGGTCCTCAGTAAGTCTAGTACAAAGTGACATAGTAGAAAAACTACATTTAAAAGGTATTGAACGTCCAATGACATTAGCATGGACGAATGGTAAGACTCAAAAAGAAAAATCGAGTCAAGAAATTCGTATGAAAATAAGAGGTCAGTTTGATAAAACTTATTCGTTAAATGGCTTGAGAACGATAAAGCAATTATCGTTACCTACTCAAACTCAAGCGCGAAACAAACTGATTAACAAATACTCTTACTTAGAAAGTACAGAGTTACCGCATTATGAAAATGCAACTCCTACATTATTACTTGGATTGCCACATGCGTACTTAATGACTGGATTAGAGGAAAAATCCAGAGGGTTCAATGAACCGGTAGCTAAGAAAACTAAATTAGGTTGGGTTCTTCATGGCGCAACACAACGTGGAAAGTTTTCGCCAAAGCATGATGTAGGTCCAAAAAGGGAAAACAAAAAAGAAATGATCCTAAGTCATTTCTGTATTGAATCTCTCAGGGTCAAGGAACCTGAGAAGCCGTTCATCTCAAAGGGCGATGAACAGGCAGAGAAAACAAAGTATGACGATACTTCAGGTCGTTTTCAAAGGTTGGAACAAGGGTTAGGTAGAAAGCCCTACCGACAAACAAAGCAAAGAGAATATTTTAAAAACAAATATTCAAATTTTGAGATGAAACAAGTCGTGTCGGGCGTTGACCCACAGACTTATACTTTATCGACAACACGTGTTTTGCCAACACGCCCTAAAAATGTTAGGAATAAGAATAAGGCACATGAAAGATTGAATTGTCATAAAATTGAAGACAACAAACAAAAAACCAAAGGGCAAGAGAAAACAAATGCAGACGCTGACAAAAATCAGCCGGAACTTATCAGGAAAAGGAACCCGGCGCTTACGCTGGTACCTTTTCCGCAAAACATAAATAACGAAGGGTACAAGAAACACTTCGTCGGAACGTTGAATGAAGTAAAAGAACCTTATGTCTACTGCACACGCAAGCGGGTAGACATTGGGAAAACTAAACAAATGGTGGAAGGAATACTACCACCAAACCCTAGGAAAATGAAGAGCATAACTAGACCTCGTACAAGGGCCAAAGCACTTCCAAGTAGGTGCGCTGATACTCTTCGTATCAGTAGATCAAGTACCAACCTGACGTTTAATGAACAGTTTCGAAGAACTTGTAGTTAAATAGAATAACGTCATGATTTACACCCGTAAGAATAATACTAAGATTTTTGCGCGGTAAAGCGATAATTTGAGTAAACCACTAGGATGATTTACGGGCCCTGGAATGTTGCCGCGCAAATGAGTTAATTATACAATGTCAGCAGTGCATAAGAAATGCATCACTGCTACGCGTAGGGAAGGTTGATGTTGATCTTAAAAACCCGAAAATGAAATGAAAAGAACACAGAAAAAGGGATCACTGTCTATTTACCAACCTCCCGCGCCTAATATACATAAGCGTGCCATACGCAGTCCGATTAGCTAGCTTTGGTTTTTCCTTACTCACTTACTCTGCGGTTAGGATAGTAATAAAATCTTAGAAAGCGGTACAAATGTAACCGCATATTTTGTGAGCCCTTGCGGGACTGGACTAGGATTGAATAGCAGGAATCCGTATTGTGGTTAAATACGTCAGTCTTGAAGAGGCAGGGCCAAATATATAAGTAAACAAATAGGAATTGCGCCCTTCTAAGGCCATAGGAAATCTACACCGTATCTCAGGAGAATAAAGAAAAACTTAAGGACTAAAAGGGACAAATTTTCCCGTAGCGATATATGAATCGCGCGGGCAACATGTAGCTTTAAGATAACTTTTGTAAATATTTTCTGAATAAATTAAGTTTCAAGTTTCAAAGTGATTCACAGTGCTTCTTTAACTAACGAAAGAAAATCAAGTTTGAAAGTTCTAAAACTCCAGACGTCCTCCTAAGAAAGAAAACCCAACCACGGAAGCAGGACCACAGCCCAAGGAATATTAGGTGAGAAATAAAGTCCACGGCCTCGCTCTGGTAAGCAAAGTGTTGGGAAAACATTCCCGTTGTTTCAAAGACAAAAACATCATACAACACCCGTGATGAATAAAATATTGCTGTGGTGTGGTTCATTATGTGATGATCCGTTTCCACTACACACCTGACAATATAGGAGTTTGACACCGCTCAAGCACCAAGCAGGGGGATTAAGGATTATGGTGAGTGTTTTACGATAATTCGACTAGATTGGTGTTATGAATGGATGAGCTTGCTCTAGTTTGTTTCAAGAAAATTAATAGATTGGTTTAATTAAATATGCATCCAAGCTATCAGCACTTTACCAAAATAACAATTCATGCATATTTGGAAGTGATGGACTGAAGCTACACATAAAGCAACAATTCAATTTCGAACTAACAACATATTGATGAGAGAATTTCAACGAGCATCTATAATGTACAGGAAAATTAACATTATCTGATTTATATTAATACTGCGAAGCTGCTTGCATGCCCTCTGATCAACCTGCTCTGTAAATGTATCTATTGTTACTACGAAAATCATATTCACATGGGTGAAACGGGCAAAGGCTCTGTTTTCATAACGCTACTCCTACGTGCGTCGGTGCGATTTCAGCGGAAATTTGACCAATCGGACCGTTCATCTGTACCTATCCGTTATCGATACATTGCCAACTGGTAAGTTTCCCGTTCGCTTCGTGTTTCCTGCTAAAAACTTTCTAGTTCCATCAATTGACCCTCTGTATCACCGGAGGGTATTTGGCTAGATCCGTTCCCATACACACATAGTCTGGCAAATGTTTTCAGAATAAATATTTTGCGAAACTTTGAACGGTTTCAATGGTAAGACCAGCTGAGCTGAACCAGATGATGTACGGACCCATGCTGTGTTGTTTCAGACCGTTTTGTGTTGACTCGACAGCTGAAAGGATTGCTGTCTTTATGTTTCAACGTAAACCTAGGACTTGAAACATTCTTTAATGCGTTTTATTTGAATCGTTCCAGAGAAGATTACAGAGCACATTTGGTGTTTCATTCCTGTTACTCAACGATGAATAAGGGAAAACTTCGTGGAATGGAATTAATTATTCGAGTTTACATTTCCTACCCCTCCGATGTTTCATGGGTGTCAGAATGAACAAAATCGTTTCTGGTGAAGAGATTACTTCCGTTCAGTTTAGCAACGCTTTTCAGAAATAAAACGTTCTATGTCATCATGATACTGTGTTTGTATTAACTGACCCACCTCCCACTTACTGGCAGCGATTAACCCTTGTGAAGGCAAGCTAAAATCCTAACATTAAAGGGCAAGCCGGGCCTCTAAGGCCCGTCTAAATTCAAGCTCCTTTTTTGCCGTTCTCATATAGAAAGGTTATGCAATCGGTCGAAATTTCGACTTTTTAACCGAGACCCGCAGGGCCAAATCTCTTATACCATTCGACTCAGTTCATCGAGATCGTAAAATGTCTGTATGTGTGTGTATGTATGTATGTATGTATGTATGTATGGATGTATGTATGTGGCAAACAATCTCACCGATTTTTCTCTGAGGTAGCTGGACCGATTTGTACAAATTTAGTCTCAAATGAAAGGTGCAGCCTTCCCATCGGTCGCTATTGATTTTTTTTATTGATCCGACTTTTGGTTCTGGAGTTAGGTGTTGAAGAGTACAATCACACAGCAAATTTCCATAGAAACTGATACCACCATGATGTCCAAATGATGCAATATATATTAAAATATGTGCAACATTACTTGGCTTTGCATGTCTAGATCATTAATGACCCACCGAGGGTACTTCGACCACATTGGCCAGCTATGGCGGTTCTTGATGCCCCGGGGGAACTTACCAAGTTCCTAAGATAATGTCATACCTATCTCTCAGCGAATTCTTTTCCGATTTTTACAAACTTGGTTTCAAATGAAAGGTACAGCATTCCCATTGGCTGCTGTTGAATTTCTAATTGATCCGACTTCCGGTTCCGGAATTACAGGATGATGAGTACGAACACGCAGTAAATCCCGATTTCAGCGTATAAGGCGATGAATGTAAAAAGCTCAATTTTTTTCCAAAAGGGTAGTACTCGGAAGATCACGTCGACTGTCGATTGGTTCTAAGCTCCATTTCGTTTGAACACGACCAATAAATGTTTCTGGGTTGCTATCAATTTCTTCTGATGCATAACCGGAGTACATATTCATATTTTTCTACATCAGATTCATCATCGGAAGCAATATCATTCACATCTTCTTCCTCGCTTTGCAAATCAATTTCGGAATCGTCTGCTGTTGAATTTGCTCGAATTTCTTCCATTACTTCAGATTCTTTGAGACGATTGAAAACATGGGCATATCGTCTTATAGCCATTTCAATTTTTTGTTGTTTTTAGATCCTACAATTTGAATTATTACGAAAACTATAACAGAAAGAATAGACAACAAATAGACAATAACGACAGAGTTAGGTTATGTTGTATCCAAATAATTGTCAAGTAGACCACAGTGAGTGAAATAAAAGTATTTACCCAAAAAAATATGACACACGTCATTATCGTATGCTATTTCTACATTTCTTATAAAAGAAATGTATAGAATTCGCTTAAACTTTCAAGATTTTTTTCTTAAAAGAAAAGGTAAAAAGATAAAATCAATCAAAACATGAAAAAATTCCTGCTAATATGACGATGAACTCATCCAAATGTTTTTTTCAGATAAATATTAATGTATAAAACCCGTGGTATTCCTAGTAGTAGTAGTAGCCTAGTATTGCATGCACACCGGGCCTGCCAGACCCGGCTTGCCTTTTTGTGCATGTAAAAAATTCAAACATAGCTGCGCATCACTCCATAGATGAAAATTTCACAATTCTTTATTTTTGTTATAGATTTCAAAGCTACTTATCAAAATTTTCATGCCCAAGCTTATACTGCATACACATTTTTTTGTAACTAAAAAATTGTAACGTGCCGGGCCTCTTAGACCCGGTTGCCTTTTTGAGGGTTAACAGAAAAATTATGTTTCTGTGTACACTCAAGTTTTTATGCGGTTTATTTTCGCGCATTTTCCAATTAACGCGTATTTTTTTAACTAACGCCGTTTTCGCAAAACTTTTAAATTCAAAGAACTTACAAGAATTTCTGGCAGTTTTTTGCACGCATTTCGCAATCACCACGGTTTAAAAAAAAACCTATTTTAATCCACCTAGCGGTGCAATTGTGCCTTTCTCAATCATGAATCACGAGAATGTGTGCGTTGTTTATACTCATTAAAAACTTTTAAATGCATATATTACATTTTATTATCATACATCACATGACAACTATATACAGGAAAATAAATCATTATTCGAGTTCTAAAATTTTGAAAAAGAAAAAACAGCCACGGTAATATTGAACTGAAAAAAGGTGCGAAATCGGCAAAGTCCCAAAAAGTCGATTTTTATAAAAAAAAAATTTTTCGAGTTAACATTAAATCTCGACGTTTCATGCATTTTAAAGATGTTTGGCATCAAAAATACGAATTCGCTTTTTGAAATTTCATGGGGTCCCCCCTTTGAAAAAAATTTTGAGTTCCGGCTTATATGGGAATTTCATGTGTGACCGGACCGTTCAGTCTATATTTCCGGAACCATACAAGCGATCCGTGCGAAATTTTACAGACATCTGTGGGGATAATAGAGCTATCATTTGGGACTAAGTTTGTGAAAATCGGCCCAACCATTTCCGAGAAACTGACATGAGTTTGCTAGTTATGAAAGATGGCCGCTTTTCCCGGGCACTTCCGGAACCGTCTATAGTGGTCAATGTAGTCAACGAAAGTTTGTTTGGCCGTCGGTGACCTAGAACTGCAAAGTTAAGTTATTTGAGAGACATTTTAGCGAAATTTTTACCTTTTTTGCTTCCATCGGGGTATCGGTTTGAATCACAATTTGCTATGTGATCGCACGCCACAACCCGTAACTCCGGAACCGGAAGTCGGTTGGGGATAAAATTTAATAGCCACTTACGGGGACGCAACATCTTTCATTTGAGACTAAGTTTGGTTGATTCGGTCTAGCCACCTCCGAGAAACCGATGTGACTGTTAGTCTGAATTTGGATACTTCCGCCGGGGCTTCCGGAACCGATGATGGTGGCCAATGTGACCAAAGAGACTTTGAATGGCTGTTAATGACCTAGTACTACAAATCGAAGCAGTTGTGGTCACATTTTGGAAAATTTTTCACCATTATACATTCATTGCAGAATTTCTTAAAATCGACGTTTTCTGTTCGTACTCATCACCCTGTAATTCCGGAACCGGAAGTCGGATCCATTAGAAATTCAATAGCAGCCTATGGGAACGTTGCACCTTTCATTTGGGACTAAGTTTGTAAAAATCGGTTCATCCATCTCTGAGAAAAGTGAGTGAGATTGTGTTCGCGTACACACACACAGACGCACATACACACACACATACATACATACACACACATGCATACACACACAGACATTTGCCGAACTCGACGAACTGAATCGAATGGTATATGTCACTCGGTCCTCCGGGCCTCCGTTAAAAAGTCGGTTTTCAGAGCAATTGCAATACCTTTCTATTGAGAAAGGCAAAAAGGTGCGAAATCGGCAGTCCCAAAAAGTCGATTTTTATAAAAAAAAAATTTTTCGAGATAACATAAAATCTCGACGTTTCATGCATTTTAAAGATGTTTGGCATCAAAAATACGAATTCGATTTCTGAAATTTCATGAGGTCCCCCCTTTGAAAAAAAATTTGAGTTCCGGCTTATATGGGAATTTCATATGTGACCGGACGGTTTAGTCTATATTTCCGGAACCATATAAGCGATCCGTACGAAATTTTATAGACATCTATGGGGATATTATAGCTATCATTTGGGACTAAGTTTGTGAAAATTGGCCCAACCATTTCCGGGAAACTGATGTGAGTTCGTAAATTTTGAAAGATGGCCGCTTTTCCCGGGCACTTCCGGAACCGTCTATGGTGGTTAATGTAGTCAACGAAAGTTTGGTTGGCCGTCGGTGACCTAGAACAGCAAATTTAAGTTGTTTGAGAGACATTTTAGCGAAATTTTTACCTTTTTTGCTTTCATCGGAGTATCGGTTTGAATCACAATTTGCTATGTGATCGCACGCCACAACCTGTAACTCCGGAACCGGAAGTCGGATCGGGATGAAATTAAATAGCCATTTACGGGGACGCAATACCTATCATTTGAGGCCAAGTTTAGTCGAATCGGTCTAGCCATCTCCGAGAAACCGATGTGACTGTTATTCTGAATTTAGATACTTCCGCCGGGGCTTCCGGAACCGAGGATGGTGGCCAATGTGGCCAAATAGACTTTGAATGGATGTTAGTGACCTAATACTACAAATCGAAGCAGTTGTGGTCATATTTTGGAAAATTTTTCACCTTTATACATTCATTGCAGAATTTATTAAAATCGACATTTTCTGCGTGTTCGTACTTATCACCCTGTAATTCCGGAACCGGAAGTCGGATCCATCCGAAATTCAATAGCAGCCTATGAGAACGTTGCACCTTTCATTTGAAACTAAGTTTGTCAAAATCGGTTCAGCCATCTCTGAGAAAAATGAGTGACATTTTTGGTCACATACACACACACATACACACACACATACATACATACACACATACATACACACACAGACATTTGCCGAACTCGACGAACTGAATCGAATGGTATATGTCACTCGGCCCTCCGGGCCTCCGTTAAAAAGTCGGTTTTCAGAGCAATTGCAATACCTTTCTATTGAGAAAGGCAAAAATATTTGAAGTCCTTTTGAATGCAAAAGGCTTAGAAAACTTTCGGAAAGATGAAAGACGGGTCTGAAAGATCACTTATGGCCCGCAC
Organism: Topomyia yanbarensis; assembly: GCF_030247195.1. NCBI lineage: Eukaryota > Metazoa > Arthropoda > Insecta > Diptera > Culicidae > Topomyia > Topomyia yanbarensis. Next base: position 115,943,221 of record NC_080671.1, read on the forward strand.
CTCAACAATACGGTTATTTTCGGAATGGTCTTGACAAGTAGGTGCCATAAATAGATTTTTGGCGATATTTAATTAAACAGTTGAATTTATTTGAATTTTAGCAATGTGTTTAATTTTAATCAATACAAACCACTTCCATTCTCTTTTGAACTCTTCTGAATGAACACATAAACATATTTTGCATTTCGCTAGTTTATGATTAGATATTATTTTCGGGGAAGGTTTGAAAACGAGGTTTTTTATGCGGGAGATACCACGTCAATTGAAAAATTCCTATTGATTAGTTCACAGAGAATTTCGGTGAACCGGAAGTCGCAATCTTGAATTTCAAAATGACGTCAAACATCGACCTTTGCCTTCTACTCGTCAAGACCATTCCGAAAATACCTAATTGAGTAATAGAAAATTTCGCCAAGCAGGAAGTCACCATTGGATTTAAAAATGGCGTCAAAAAATAAATTTCTGACTCCAGCTCGTTAAGACCATTCCGAAAATACCTATATTCTTGGATTGCGGGCATAAGGAGTCCTCCAGACCTGTCTCTTCCATCCTTCCGCAAATCTAAGTCTTTTGCATTCAAAACCGTGTTAATTGCGAAATCCGTGCAAATAAAACTTCCAAAAATATTCTGAGCAGAGTTACAAATATTCAAATGCATTGAATGAAAATTGATCATATTCAGTAGCTTTCATTTTCAATATTTATTGACGCAGCCAAGGCCGGCGGAACACTTTTTTCCCGAGTGGGTAGTAAGATTCGGAGTGATTTCTCCCCGTACTGACGAAAGTTCAGCTATGGAGTGTGTAAGAGAGAATTAAAATTCCCTGATAATATCTTGTGGCTATTTGGAAACACCCTTTGTTAACAGAGCTGTATGTCTGACGGCTCAGCTAAATTGTGTTTGTTGAATACAAATACTACAAATGTTCTACAGCTAAGTACCAATTACGCCATTCTTTAAAATTTAGTTGCATTAATTTTCCGTTCCCTGCTATAAAACCTTCCTTTCGCGGATACTGAAGCCTGCACGATAGTGTTGACTAACGGGAAGGTAGTGGAGGTCGTTTTGAATATTTCTCCGATGGCAAAAATAATGACGATAAGTCTCATTTTCGTTGCTAATTATATCTAATACAACCGGCCCCTGGATGGTCTACTTCCGGACCAAAGACAAACCATTTAACATCATCGATATATCGCGTGATCTAACTAAACAACACTCGACCGTGTGCGAAAAAACATATTGTCTACGTACCCGTCCGGGAAGTAGAGATTAATGGTGTAGTCTCCGAGAAGGAGTGCTCCTTCCAGATCCCTGTGCTTCAGTCAGTGAAAATTCTGGTACGCAAGCAATTGCGTTCAGCAAAAATCGAGGAGTAAAAGAAAACTTATTTTCCATCAGGTTCATTTCAAGCCTTTCGCCGGATTTGTTCTTCTAAAATTTGTTCTTTTGGACGGGGCTCGTCTATTTGTTCGCCTTTTTATACTGTGGGGCATGGACTGCCGGCGTTGCAAACAACGAGCCCTTTGTAGAAATAATGCACGGTGTGGAAAATGTCGCTTGTTAAATCCGAATCATAGACAAAGATTTATTGATATTGTTTCCATATACATTTCACCTTAGCTGATTCTAGAAGACATCATTCTGATAACCGATCTATCTTACTGAGTGATATTCGCGACAATTTCAATATGACCATCTTGAATACAGTGGAAATGAGACCAGCGTAGCCAAGCACGTTAGATTTATCGTTGTACTATACCTCATTAGTGTGCTCATTGATCGAAGGAGAAACGCGTCCACTATATCCGAAACAATCGAATCAAAATAAGAAATTTCTCTGGTGTAAGTGTCCAACGTTTTGACTGGCTGGTTTCTTTACACTGCGATTAAAGGTCAGACGAAGTTAATATTCGGCGCTAAAAACCGTGGACGGTTTTCCACTCCGTTATTATCAGAGAGTAGGTACTCAGAATTGTATGCGAAATGATCCTATGAGGACTTTTTGAACGCCGGATCGTCCAATTTTTTCGAATACTCGCGACGTTAGAAACGCAAATAAAAAACTTGATTGAAACTGAAAAACGTGGTTATTGGCACCGGTTTGTCAACGGATTAACGAGAGAATCAATATTTCATCTAGCAGCTGGGCCCTACGCTGTGTACTCGATTCGACCTTTGATCGGAATACATGGGACAAATAATCTTTTATCGGCGACAACAGTATTCTACGTAGATTCACATTCAAATTCACAGACGTTTCGCTATCAAAACATAATAATGTAAATAAACGTAATATTTATTATTCAAATACACAAATTTATCTGACAGCAAAGATACTCGCACTAAGCATTCTCCCCAGAAAACTTATCGTTTTTTACGACCACGTCCACATCGTTACAGTAGGCGCTTCGATCGATGGAGCATGGAAAATACTTCTCATTTTCCTGGAGAAAATATGGGTGCTCCTAGATTCTTTATGTTAAAATCGTTATTAGTTTGAGTTCTTTCGCATTCTTCTATTCCAGGTAATGAGAAAAGTGCCACTTAGATTAGAATGGTAATGAGAAGGCGGACACTTAGGCATTGGAAGGAAATATTCGTGAAAGGTGGCACAGCTTTAACAAATTTTTTAATATTTCTTGTCAGAGGACGTTCAAAAATTGGCAAATTTCGAGGGATAATGGAATTTTTGGAATTCCAAAGGCATCAACCAACCTTAGTTAAAAAAGGAAGGATGAAGGTCGTGACTTCCTTCCGGTGGCAATCATTATACGTTGAATGCGCATCTCCAGCGTATTGGGGTGGTGGAGAGTGTTCTCTGCGCTTGCGATGAAAGCTATCGCGACGTTGAACATGTTGTCGGGTCGTGCGCCTAGTGTTCTACACACCAAAAAAAATCTGAATTCTACCGTTGAGGTAATTCCAAATTTTCCAAAATTTAACAACACCGTAATTGACGAAATGACGAAATATAACCGTGTTTTGTTTAATTATACATGAAAGATGTACGTTCTAGGCGCAGTGCCCAAAAATAACACTCCTCCCCATTTTAAACAAACGTCATATGTGGAGTAATATTACGTGACTCGCAAAATTCAACATGTTAAATTAAAATCAAACGCAAAGCTATGTAATTTTTAATGCTCGTATGTCATGGTCAGGAGACGTAAATTTACACGATTTTTTATGTATGTAGCGCCAGATCTCCGGTAAACGAATCCCATCGACCTGGTTCTAGTCGGGGTGTGCTGGCCACCCTCCAAATTTATTTATATCTTCTCTTTTGGTTGAATTGCTAAACAGCTACCTGCAAATGTGATCCCAAGAGTTCCCAGCGAATTCAAGGAGGCCAGTCGGCGATCCGGTTTATGATGTCCTGATAGTGATTTTCCGTTTGCTACAAAGCAACAAGTTTAATTTCTTTTTATCCCTGTTATTTTTGTCCGCCCTTTTCCCGCTTTCTGTGCTACTGATGTTGGAATCAACAATCTTTTGCCTTCCTTATACAAAGTCTACTGATTGTTTCTCCTCGCTTCAATTTTTAATCAAATGATTATTCATGTTAAAAAATTACAAATTGTTTAAATTGTCCTTAAAAATATTTCTAACTGCATCCCATAGTCTGAATAAAATTGCATTAATATTATTTGTTTATCGATCTGAAATCCTTGTATTAATGTGTAGATGTGTCAAAATGTATTCCCATGAGTATAAAATATAAAAAACCTTTTATAACCTAACGGTGCAATTGTGCCTTTCTCATTTCTTCAAACTATGACCATTACCATTACCATTTCTTCAAACTATGACCATGACCGATTGTGTTCAATATAATTGTGGAAATTTCTATTACATTCTTAACTCTAGAACGTTGCACTTGCGTTTTCCACCCTAGAATGTTGCACTGGGGTATAAATGTACCCCACGCGTTTGATCGCATTTTTCGCAGGTAAAAATGCAAACAAAAGAAATGTATGATACATCACTTTCTTCGTTTTTAAATTTAGAAAACAGCTGTGTAAGTGAAAGTAAGGAATTTATTGAATCAATGATACATAAATTGGTTTGAACAAAATAAAAAGTGAAAAAATCGCTTGCTATAATTTTGCGAATTTCGAACCGATTTGAAAAAAATCAAATGATTGTTCAAAGAATGGTCTTGAAACGGTAAAAAATTGAATTTCGATATTTTTAAAAAAGTGCAATTGTTTTGAAGAGTGAAAGTTTATAAATCGTGTTTTCGAAAATATGTACCACGAAATGGATGGAAATTGAAATGAAAAAATATTTCTGACCAGTAATACATTGGTAACACGCAACGTTACTGTTACTGCAGTTACTGTGCGCAAATTATACTTGCGAAACATTGCTTTCAAAAACTATAAAATATAAACAATAAAAATCAGCAAAAATGAGAACAATTTTTTGATCCGCTTTAAAATGAAATTAAATAAATTGAAAAAATGATTAAAAACGATCATATAATATTAGTTGTTATTTACGCAATAAAACAACCAGTATTTAAACTGGTATTGTCACGAATCACATTTCCACTGACAGCACGAAATCTGACGAAACGCTAACGGCAACCGTACACTGGGGTACAAAGGTACCCCACGCTAACTTTGGAACCTGCTTCCACAAAGGCTATAAGCAAACCACATTTTTCTACTCTTACTAGGAACTCTAAATTGAATTATGGTGAGGGTCCCAGGTCGGTAAATGCCGAATTCTCATTTTCATTTGTAACCCCAGTGCAACGTTCTAGGGTTTATACACTTTGCACCTACAAACGCTCGCCGGACCTGATGTCCTCCTTACTTCCCTAGCTACGCTCCTGTAAAATCCGTAAATCCTATATCAGTCGAAAGAAAATTAGGTTGACGATTTTCAGAGTGATTGCATAACCTTTCTATATGAGAAAAGCAAAGGCAAAAATTTGCCAAAATACAAAAAAGTCAATCTTGGTCGACTTTTTTTCGAGATTTCATCAAATTTCGACGTTTTGTGCATTTTAAAGACATTTGGCATCAAAAATATAAATTCGATTTTTAAATTTTCTTATTCAGTTCCTACTTCTGTGAACTCTGGAACCGTCGTAGATGCATATCAAAAAAATATGAATTTTATCGTTGACGTAATTGCAAGCATGATAGAATTAAACAAACCGTAATTCACGAAATGACGAAATATAACCGTGCTGCGTTTGATTTCACATGAAACATATACATTACATGCGTAATGACATAAAATTACACTTACTGCCATTCAGAACAAAGGCTATATGTGGAGTAAAATTACGTGATTTACGAAATACAACGTCATGTAAAATTAAAATCAAACTTAAAAGTAAGTCATTTTTTATGCTCGTATATGCCAGAGTCAGGATACGTAAATTTACACGATTTTTTCTAGGTGTATGGCCAATGTCAAAGCGACTTTGGGGTGTCATTAGTGATTTAGACTGTTATATATGTGTGATCGCACTCTTGTGTCAAGAAGCATCGTAAGCCTCTTTTTTGTCGTTTTATCAGTGAGAGAATCGAAGCCCCGAAAACATTCGATCATTTGTATTTCAAATTACAAGTTAATTGAATACAGAACAGTAACTAGCCTGGCCTCTGAGATCCCTTGTCTTTTTGTGGGTTAAAGCGATAACTCCGGAAACGGATTCAAATCGACATAAAATTCAATAGTAGCCAAAAAAAATTTTCAACATGCCACAATATCTAGTCGTTTCATGCATTTTGGAGATATTTGGCATCGAAAGTACGATGCTTCGATTTCTGAAACTTCATGTAGTCCGGCTTATGCGGGAATTTCATATGTGACCGGAGGGTGCGGAACCATATAACCGAACCGTACGAAATTTTATAGACATGTATGGCGATTATATACCTTTCATTTGGGACTAAGTTATGAAGATCGTCCCAACCATCCCCGATAAACTGATGTGAGTTTGTTAATTTTTATATGTGGCGATTCTTCCGGGGCACTTCCGGAACTGTCTATGATGGTCAATGCGGTCGACGAGACTTCAGTTGGCCGTCAGTGACCTAGAACGGCTAATGCAAGTTGTTTGACACAAAGATATATTCATTTTAGCGAAATTTTTACCATTTTTGCCTTCATCGAGGTATCATTTAGAGTCAGCATTTTCTATGTGACCGCATGCCACAACCCGCATTAAATTAAATTTAATAGCAGTTTACGGGGTAGTAAAAGCTTTCATTTAAGTTTGGTTTAATCGGTCTAGCCATCTCCGAAAAACCGATGGCTTCCGGATCCCTCTATGGTGGTCAATGTGGCCAAAGAGACTTTGAATGACTGTTAGTGACATAGAACTACAAATCCAAGCAGTTGTGGTCACATTTTTGAAAAAAATTTCACCTTTATACATTAATCGCAGTATCCGTTGAAATCGGGATTTTCTGCGTGATCGTACTCATCATCCTATAATTCAGGAACTAGAAGTCCAATCCACACAAAATTCAATAGCAGTCGATGGAAACGTTGTAGCTTTCATTTAAAGCTAAGTTTGTGATAATCGGTTCAGAAAATTCCGAGAAACCGATGTGGACAAATTATAACAAGATTTTCTATGTAACCGTACTCCTCAACTCGTAACTCCGGAACCAGAAATCAGAATTAAATGATATTCAATAGCAGCCGATGGGAACGTTGCACCTTTCATTCGTGACTAAGTTTGTGAAAATCGGCCATCTCCGAGAAAACGATGTGGACATTTTGTTAAAATATCCGCACATACACACACACATACATACACATAGACATTTTCCGATCTCGACGAACTGAGTCGAATGGTATATGACACTCGGCCCTCCGTAAGAAAGTCGGTTTTTGCTTAACCTTTTTATATGAGAAAGGCAAAGTAATTCCAAATTTCAAACAAATCCCAATTATTATCCCATATTCTCAAAAATAATTGTAAAGCAAAGAAATTTGTATCTGAATAAAAAATATACACATTTACGTGGTTGATCTTAGGTTTTGATTTGTTCCAAACTTTCGAGTGGGTAATTCCCACCTCGGTAATTTTCGAGTGGGTAGTACTACCCATACTACCCACGCATTCCGCCGGCCCTGGACGCAGCTGAAAACGTCAAACGAACAAACCGCCCCTTCATCCATGCAGATTTTCATTCGTCTCCGATTATTGAATACTTTACGGTGACGTCACAAATGAACTGAGTGTGAAAAATTCTTTGCGATTTGCTTCGAGTGAATCGTCGAGACTCGTCCACAAATTTTTCTAAGTCCATGTAAACAGTACAAGCGAACTGTCAAGAAAAGTGTGGTTAACTGTGTGAGTAAAGAACCTAATTACACGAAGCGACCGTGCAGTAACGAATCAAACACATCAAAGTAGGCCCTGGTACAATGTAAGCGATGGTAATTGTTGTTTTATAGGCTTTACTGACAATTGAAAACATTTGCCTAGATAATTGGGGAAATGAATTTACTATACGATATTCAACTGAACATGGCATGTTTTAATGATTTTTTTCTATTCATCATGAGTCTCATCAGATTCATTTTCAGCCGTCAAAAAAGAGCTTCGTTTATGTTTAACTCTGATTCTGAGTCGTTTGATGCGAGTTTTTAAGCGTATTTTTCAATCACCACGTTTTTTGCGCGGATTTTCCAGTCTACGTGGTTTTGTAAGAGGTTTTCAACGCGGATTTTCCAATTACCGAGATTCACTACGCGATTTTTTACGTGGTACGTATCCCTCGCGTAAAAAAACCTTCGTGTACCTTTATGCAAATCCATGAAAATTATTCGATTGACCTTCTTTAGGTGCTGGAATCAACATGAACCGAAACGATCATTCAAAATACGATAGCTTTATGTTTCACATCTAAAAGATTGAAATTTCTCGACTTTTTCTCTTTTATACAGAGCCACAATTCGTAATTGAAGTTAAAATTTTCAGACATTCCTGAAAAGCTGTACAAAAAAAATACAAATAGATGCTAGCGGTTCAAATTAACACGAATCTCAAAATCAGTTTTAAAAATTTCGATTGTTAGTTTCTGGTAAAGTTTCCCAGTTCACCGAGGAGTAAATAATATCAAAACCTGATTATAAGTCCAGTGGGGTAGCCAAAATATCTTGCTAGAAAAAAAAACTTGTAGTGATACTCAATGATGCAAAATGTCTACCTTTTCTACGGCTGTAATATTTCTGCCTACATTCTCCTTTCTCATACGACGCTGCTGTCGTTCACTAATGCAGGACGCCCAGCGCTGTATGGCTGCCTGTGTGCAAAGCAAAAAAAAATACTACCCCCAGTACAGCCACCAGATGCGAGCGGTACAGCTTCTCTTTCCTTATTTTACATTTTTCAATATTTTCAATCTTTTTAATATTTTTAATCAAAAATGACGACAATGAATGCGGTTCATTTGCACCACGGCCGGAATCAACGCTTTCGTGTGCGGGTTTCTCACACAACAGTACAACAGCAAAACAAAAATGTATTTTACTGCTGTACGGAAAAATGTACTCGGTTTGGCTACCGTTCTGGCAAAAGCAGTAGTGATGATGATGATGATGATGATGGTCCCACCTCATACCCCCACAAAGGTGTGAGCTGAACGATTTATCTAGAAGATAATTAATATTTTAACTCATGACAAGACCAGTTAACAAAAAAAACGGACTGGTTCAATTTGCAGACATAGCCTTTCCTTTAAACGAACGTAACCAGATATATTTCGAATATTCCATCAACAACCAGAGTCCATCAAGAAAATTTCCATTCCGGAAAGATACTTGATAGAATCGGGAATTGAACCCAATAGCTTCCATTTCTGATAATTCTCTGTAAGACTCCCCCCGCTTGACCAAGACATCGGTACTACCACCTGCTAAGGTGAGAAGTGACGAGCCTAGTGGCAGTGCAGAGTCCAGTCGAGTTATATCATCCACATCAGGCCCCTTTATTGAAAGTTGCGTACCACTAACCCAAGGCAATCCACGGATATTCCTTTCTGGGAATACCGTGGATTGATCAGGAATTGAACCCGATATCTTGTTATATGAGAAGAAGTTACCAAGCCCCACACTCAACGAACCAACTCCGTTATTGCCGCTATCGCAGCAATAACCGAGATTAACTCTATTGTCGAGCAAAGCCAGCAAAGCAACAAGTCCAAAAGCTTCGATTCAACCCGATGAGATCTTAGTACTGGTCACCATGTTCGATTTCAATTTAGTCTCTATCTGCTTATCGCGCGCGTGGCTCAGACTTCTGTAGACATCTCAGTATTTTTAAAAACTATAATAAACAACTAACAAAAATCCATCATCATCATAGCGTATATAATAACTTAGTGTGACTAAATGCAAATAATAGCAGAGAAAAAAATACAATCTTCGTGGTATTACATAGTTATTTAAATAACTCCAAAATATAAAAATTCAAAAAATCTGTCTGCAAAGCAGATTTTACGCGTGAAATACATAGTGTTTTGAACTCCGCCAATGTTGCCACACGTTTAATATGTCTAGTAGAGTGCCCAGAAAAAAAAACAAATTTTTGAGAACTCAATCGGCCCACCCCTGAGCCGATTCCTAGTCCCACCAGGAGTGTCTGCTCCAAATTTGAGCCAAATCGAACAAGTCTAGCTACCGGACCAACGTGCTTGAAGTTTGTATGGGATTTTTCGACAATTTACATGGAGAAAACCCACTTGTTCACATTTTCGCCGCTAGGTGGCACTATCTACACCGGATTGTCACCAAAAGTGAAACTTAAGGATATAATTCTATTATTTGCAACTTTGTCGAAGACTACAAAGCGATCCGACACAAACAGGAAAAGTTATTAAACTTTTAACGAAGTGATGTCTGAGTTAGTTTTACACGGGGCCTAACAGTGTTTGATGAACATGATGGTGGTGATTCAAAAGGCGATATTAACGAACTTATTTGTTTTGCGAAATAATGGTTGGGTTTAGCTGGATGGTATGTTCGGAAGAATGGTAATATATGAGATGAGCAATCTTTTGGCTGGAAACAGTTAGTTCCACATTTCACCGCATAGAGAACGCCTACACTAACTTTTTAATGGAGGGAGATAGAACATGGGTGTCCTCTAGAAAGTTGTAGAATAGGCTTTTTGCAACAATTCATCCGAATACGATAACTCTCTATCTTGTATTACAACCGGTTCATAAGGTGTATTCTGTAAATAGCCCTCGAAACTCAGCTTCTAGGCAAATTACAATGTAATCATTTGGATCATGTCAATGTTTGCTCATCGCAACTGTTTTGTGGCATCGCAGTAGGTGGTGATTGGAAATGATAGATTTACAACTTGTCGCACTGTGTTTTCTCTCGGTACTAGTCATTTCATTTTGATTTTTCACATTTTATGAATATTGCGCTGTTCTACGCTAAACGTTAAAAGATATTTAACTAAGACTCAATCAATCGAGCACTGATTTGTCCGTTTGATATGTAAGTTGATTATGGTATTAATATCTGAGTGAATTTAAAATATAACTAAACAAACAATAATATGTTTTAGTGTATTGACGATTCGTGATGGCACCTCTAGTACGGGTACCAATCAAGGAGCTGTTGGGTGCTAAATTGCCCTCTCGAGGTCAAATACTGGGACGCATACAGTACGAAACCAGAATGAAGAAAAAAAATTAATAGCATTTGCAGGTATTCATTACATATAATAATTTGATGCCTTAGTAATAGTGGAATAATAATAGTTCTACTAATGAGTTAATCGTCATATGTTTACTAGTTATACTGCTGTTATATACAGAACATTTTTACATATGGTAATTCAATAAGTGGGAGTTTTATGCGTATCGCGGCAGTATAGTACATAAATAATATAACATGGTTTATAGAGGAGTTTACAAGAACTTTTTTTGTAGCGAAATCGGAGCCGAAGCAGTAAAATTTTATAATAAGCACAATATTCCTACAAAATCGCCTAGAGCCATCTGTAAGCAGATGCAGAAACTCTATCAAAGGTGGAAAATTATTAAAAAAAACTTGAGCCGCCGTGCAAGAACTACAAAGAAGCAGAAGTTTATAACCGAATTGGTCGATTTATTCGACATTTCTGATGTCAACGCATTAAGGTTAATGCAGAATGAGAGTGATAAACAATTTTTAATTTCGCAACAGCAGCCAGGCCGAGAGCCATTTCTTAAAGGCCATGGGCGGAGATCTGCTCAGTCAGCCCAGCTACACCAAGAAACTCGCGAACTTGCTGATACGTTGGCAACTTGTTCAGAGACAAGTCTAGCATCAACAATGTTATGTTCAGAACAAAGTCAGTAACAATAAGCATTATTTTGAACATTTATTAATCATTATTATCTCCCCAGACGCATTGTCGATTAGCGAAACTGTCGTCTTACAAAAAAAGAAGATAATGACGACAAAGCTCGCAGCAACTTTCGATCGCATTGGGTTAAGTGACCGAAATGCTATGCACGTGATCTCCGCGGTGTTGGAAAGTGCGGGATTAAATTTGAGTAAGTTTGTACAGCTTCAACACGAGGAGTTTATACATAATACTAAAATATAATTTCAAACTTTGGTTATACAAATCCCTTTTTATGCAAGTATCCTCATTAGCATTAGCTTAAAACCGTAGGAAAACCATTAAAATATTTTTCGTGGAGTTAAAAATCCGTTAAATGAAAATTAGGTTGAATAAAAACTGCATAAAAAGGACTGTGGGTAATTGGGTATATATCAAAATAAGTTTGCTTCGTTCAATGTATTTGTCTTCAGTTACCACCTTATCATCATCACATTACATTATTGTTACGATTCGTAAAAATAATGTGTTATTTTCATTTTCGAAAACTACTTAGGATCATTATTGTGTAGAAAAAGTGATACTTATTATTATTTGTTTTAGACGATTATGTTTTGAGTCGAGAAAGCATCCGAGTTTCAAGGCAGACGGCTCGTAAATCACTCACAGCTGAGTTGAAGTCAAACTTTGAAACTACTGGCATCATTGTGGCGCATTGGGATGGAAAAATTTTGGAGGATATCGTTGGTAATATCAATCATTTATACGGATTTCTTGCTTCTATTCGATAGTTTTATTCAACAGGAATGGCATATGTCGATCGTTTACCGGTGATGGTATCCACCAAAGAAATTATTCCGCTATTGGGCGTTCCGAAATTTGTGAGTGGAACGGGGGAAAACCAGGCGAACGCGGTGTTTCAACAGCTGCAGGAGTGGGGATTGGCCGAAAGGGTATGCGCTATGGGTTTTGACACAACTGCCACTAATACTGGTATGAACAAAGGTGCGTGTATCAGGCTTGAGCGGATGCTTGGTGGAGAACTTCTCTGGCTTGCCTGCAGGCATCATGTTGTAGAACTACTCATGAGTGCAGCATGGGATACGCTTTTTCCCGCATCATCTAGCCCGAATGTTACAATATTTACAAAATTTCAAAACGCTTGGCCTAATTTGGATCAAACTTTCGAAAGCCAAATGGTCCATAAAAGGCTAATAGCACAGCTCGGAAGCGAAAAGCAGGAATTGATTTCAATAATCGAACACCATCTCAATCAAAACCACCATCGAGGTGATTATGGCGAATTACTAAATTTGGTCATGATGTTCCTAGGTGCTGGTACTGGTCATTTTAGACAGCCAGGTGCACACAGCAGGGCGCGTTGGATGGCGAAGGCAATTTATTGTCTTGAGATTTGGTTTTTCCGAAACAGTTTCAAGCTGGGCAAGGAGGAAAAAAATGGAATCTCTGTTATGTGTCTATTTATTATAAAAGTACACACCTAGAAAAAATAGTGTAAATTTACGTCTCCTGACCATGACATATACGAGCATCAAAAATGACTTAGTTTTACGTTTGATTTCAATTTTACATGACGTTTAATTTCGTCAATCATGTAATTTTACTCCACATACAGCGTTTATTCTGAATGGTAGGAAGTGTAATTTTATGTCATTGCGCATGTAAAGTATATGTTTCATGTAAAATTAAAAGAAACACGGTAATGTTCTGTCATTTCGTAAAATACGGTTTGTTGAATTGTGTCATGTTTGCAATTACGTCAACGATAAAATTCAGATTTTTTTGGTGTGTATATATAAGGGCCTGGTTTTCCGCTCCATCAGCTATCGAAGCTGCCTGCAACGATCTTAAACTTATAAAAAAATTGTTACGGTATAGTGATGAAAAAAAATCAGGCACTACTTATCTAGCTGCTGCCCGTAAGCTACATTCGCATTTGTGGGAGACCACAACGTGGGGATGGCCCTGTACGACCCGAACGTGTCATTTGATGAAAAAAGCCAATGGTGGCGGTAATTCGGAACAAAGATCCAAGTGATAACTCCCGTATTCGTAATCAGCATTTTGATTTGCAGTCGTTCAGAAACCTCTCGCTGTCAGATTTTTTCTCCAATAGAACAATAGAATTCTTCGGAATAACAGGACTGTCCGAAAGTTTCCTCAAGCGAAGTCCAGATGAATGGGATAATTCGGAAAATTATTCGGAAGGTAGAGAAGCAATTAATAATCTACAAATAGTGAATGATTGTGCTGAGCGAGGCGTTGCTCTTATACAAAATTATACCAAAAAAATTACCAAAAACGAAAAGCAGTTCAGGATGAGGATCGGTGCACTTTGGGAATTTAACCCAAATGAGCTGCGTACAAAGTGTTTTCAACGCCCTGTGGTGTTTCTCAAACACAATATTGAAGGAATTCGAATTTTCCGAATTAATAAAGCATTATGTATCATAATCCATAAAAACTGTACTTCTCTTAATTATTAATTGAGTTCAAGTTGTACAAATAGAACATTGACATGATCCAAATGATTATATTGTAATTTGCCTAGAAGCTGAGTTTCGAGGGCTATTTACAAAATACACCTTATGAACCGGTTGTAATACAAGATAGAGAGTACAAATAAGTTCGTTAATATCGCCTTTTGAATCACCACCATCATGTTCATCAAACACTGTTAGGCCCCGTGTAAAACTAACTCAGACATCACTTTGTTAAAAGTTTAATAACTTTTCCTGTTTGTGTCGGATCGCTTTGTAGTCTTCGACAAAGTTGCAAATAATAGAATTATATCCTTAAGTTTCACTTTTGGTGACAATCCGGTGTAGATAGTGCCACCTAGCGGCGAAAATGTGAACAAGTGGGTTTTCTCCATGTAAATTGTCGAAAAATCCCATACAAACTTCAAGCACGTTGGTCCGGTAGCTAGACTTGTTCGATTTGGCTCAAATTTGGAGCAGACACTCCTGGTGGAACTAGGAATCGGTTCAGCGGTGGGCCGATGGGGGTCATTTTTTTCTGTCACTCTAAATTGTCTAGGCATCGAATTGAAAAAACTTATTCCGTTGTACAACAAGGAGTTCTGTGATCTACTAAATAAAAAGTTAGGTGATCTTGTATCAGACGCGTTTCTACACACTTAGAAAAAATGAAAATTACATTTGACGTAAACAACATTGCGACGTATTTTGCTGTCTAATAATGGAATTTTACATGTTTTGACATGTGAAATAAAATATTGTGTCGCTTTTGATGTAGATCTCGGTTGAATGGAGATGGATAATTGTTGACAAAGCGCATTTTTACATGTTCTTGAATGTAAATTGAAGTGAATTGTGACGCTCCTTTTATGTGCATCTTGCGAGATGTAAATATTTTTAAGTGTGTAGTGTTGTACCTATGCACATCACTTCCTCTTTCAATTAACTTTCGATAACACAAATATCGAGGCAGCATTCCATTAATAATTTTAAAAATGAACACCATAGTCAAGTAATAAATTCTTTGCTTCACAGAAAGCCATTGTAATGCATCTAGCATGAAACTAGAGGAAGTGTACCTGTTACATTTTAAAATTAATCGCATGATTCTATTTTGCAATCGCTGTAACCTCAATATTTGTGTTTGATTGGCAAGAAACAAAATAGACGGACAGAAGTCAATATGTGGTGAAATAATAGATTTATATAATAAAATTTTACTACTAATTGTTAAATCATTTTTCAGACGACACAATATACCATACTTTTTAGCAATCTTGTCGATGTGAGACTTAAAGGTTAACTTGTCATCAATGATTATTCCAAGATATTTTAATTCACTAACGCGATCAATAGTCTCACCATTTATTTCAACGTTAACGCCAGGCCTAGTATTAGCCGAAGAGATAATCATATATTTAGTTTTGACAACATTCAACTTTAATTGATTAAATTTTAACCAACGAGCAAGGGAATGCAAATCTTCGTTGAAATGCGCCACGGCTTCATCTACATCCTTAGCTGCAATGAACAGAACAGTGTCGTCAGCAAACAAATTTAAGTCACAAAATCGTAAAACTCGCCTAATGTCATTTATATACATAATAAATAAAATAGGACCTAAGACACTACCTTGCGGCACTCCAAGAGGATTGTCGAGAGGACTAGATACAAAATCGTTGAAACTAGTTTTCTGAGTTCTATCACATAAATAGTTTTCAAACCACTTATGTGCTATCCCTCCGATACCAAATCGCTCTAAAGTTTTCAAAAGTAAAGGTATCAAAATTGTCTCAAAAGCGCGTTTAAGATCCAAAAATACAGCAAAAATAGTCTCTTTAACCTCGATTTTCTCTTTCCATTTTGCTAACACTAGATTCAAAGCGGTTTCCCTCTCGGTATCCGGATTGCTCCGGAATTAGCAAATTACTATTATTCAAATAACTCATCAGCTGACCCTTAACAACAAGTTCTAAAATTTTCTCTAATGTGTGCAACATGTTAATGGGGCGGTACTCTTCGGCTTTATCCATCCCAGTAACTTTGGGAAGAGGAATCACAAGTGATTCCTTCCAAACTGTCGGCACGTGCCCAGTTTGTAGCGATTCATTTACAAGGTCCAGCAGATCGTGTCCAATGACATGAAAGCAATCCTGTATCACTTTTGCGTTGACGTTATCGATACCAGCCGATTTTCCCAAAGAAAAACAAATATCCTTCAACTGTTCAAAAGTGATTGAGTGAAATCCGTAAAATCTACAATTAATATTAATCGGCTGTGTTATTTCCATAGGTTCACTGACCAGCTCAATACATTGATTGATCAGTTGGACACTGTTAACGAAATAACTGTTTTATTTTTCAGCTATTCTTTGTTCAGATTGTTCTTTTACCCCGTTAAAAGTTATGGACTGTGAGGAACTACGTTTAGGTTTAATTAAATTCTTTAAGATTTTCCATAACTCTTTGCTGTTATTTTGATGTTGATCGATCTTCCTTTGAATATATTCACATTTGGTCTTCTTCAAGGCCCGTAAATAAATATTTCGCGCGTGCGTGTACCCATTCCAAAGACGTTCACTATTAGTTCTGCAAAATTTCTTGTACTTTTTATCCCTTTTACGTTTAAGGCGCAAAAGATTTAAAGAGTACCAGCTGTTCGAGTTATTTTAATTAACAAACTTTTGAGAAACTAAACTATTTGTACACTCTTTTAACACGTTAGTTAGAACAACTGCCTTGTTATCCAAATTTACATTCAATTCCGTAAAATCCATTCTTCTCAAAACCAGTTGAGACATAGCTTGTTTCGAATATCTTTTCCAGCTCTTGATTTTAACTTTATCCGCTTCACGATTAGGTTCATTCTCCAGGTTACCATATTCACTTTCACAAAAGCAAAAGTTCTGATTATTGGAAATTGTGATAGCCGAATCGATCAAATTGGTGCTCGAAGGATTGTTTCATATAAGTCTCCGGAAATAGATGTAATCTTTCCAGTATCACCTCAATGAGCGTATTCTGAATAAAGTTCTTACTTGTAGTCTTGCAGCACGATAAATTCCATTAGCGTGGCTGAAATATATCGCAATGCTTAGCAACCGATATCTGTGATCATCGTTGACATAAGTATAGATTAGGCAACTGAGTGTCTCCGGATGCCCTCAAGATGGTGTGCTGTCACCACTTTCATGGAACCTTATCGTTGACTACCAGTTAATCCAAGTAAAATATCAATGGAGCCTGTCCGATCGAGCTAAGGATCTTGAAGGTAATTCTGAACTTAAAACTTAATTGGTCTACTCACATCGACTTTAGAATTAAGACAGCTGGCATTACTGATAAGCTTTCGTAAAATAATGGGGACTCAAATTCAAGTACAAGTGGAGCTACACAACAATTACTGGATCAATACTGGTATACGGGTGCCTTGTATGGTTGCAAAAGAGTGAAGTCACATCACAATCCAGTCAAAGTTAAATCATCTACATAGTTTACGCGTTCATGACATGACCCACTGCTGCTCTAGAGGCACTCTGGAACATTAAACCACTATATGTGTTTTTGAACAAAAAGCACTTTCATGTGCATACCGTCTTAAGGTTACCGGGCTCTGCAAAATTAACCCAATAGATCGTGCAACTAGCCATACAAGATTATGGCCCCAAATGGTTACTTGAGATGAGTAGTGAGAAATGGGGTAATTCGTATCACTGGCCAATTCGAACCCCCAGCTGTTTCTCAGCTATGGTAATATTCTGAAAAGCGTATATATCATTTTCTTGGCTGTTATGTAGCTCTGTTCTGTCTCACAAAATATTGCGGTTTTCAGTTTTCGTGTGCGTGCGCTAGGAGCGAATCGAAACAACAGCGTTTTTTTTGAAAAATGTGTAAATCGAAAAACAAGATTTTTGTTGCCAACAACAATTAATTAAATCAAGTGCATTATCGTGAGTTTGGATATGCCGGATAATATTTTTTAATTATACCCTGTTTTGGGCAAAACTATCAACTGTTACTTAGGCCAACATAGAAATTCATTTCTATTTCAAGAAATCGAAAAGAAATGGATGGTCCGAATTGGAACAGGGTTGGGGTATATATATATATATATATATATATATATATATATATATATATATATATATATATATATATATATATGTATATATATATATATATATATATATATATATATATATATATATATATATATATATATATATATATATATATATATATATATATATATATATATATATATATATATATATATATATATATATATATATATATATATATATATATATATATATATATATATATATATATATATATATATGTATTTGTGATTTGGTTGACACGTTTCAGTTCTATAGCTGATAAACCCGAATTCGAATTGACCCAGCTCCCCCTATACACTGGCTTCCAATGAGCTTACACTCACATGCAAATTTTAAGCCTTCAATGGCTGCTAGGAGTGACAACTTCAAATACACGTAGTATGTAACACAGACGGTTCAACGTTGGGGGTCCGAGCGGGTGCTGATGTCTACTGTCGTGAAATGCGATTAAAACAATCACATTCGCTGGGTAGATACTGTACCATATTCCAAGCAGAAATCTTCGCAATCCTGTGTGATTTCCAATTGGCAATTTAACAGGGAATTTGCGGTAAAAGAATTCATTTTTTTTCTTTTGCAGTGTGGCTGCCCTAAAAGAACTTAGTTCGACAGAAACGACATCGAAATTAGTAATCGCATGTCGAATTGACAGACGCAAATTGACTAGAACAGGCCACTGTGACTAATTTCCAGTTTTACCACTGTCAAAAAGTTGGCTAAAGCACAAGATTCGCTCTTAGGCTGCATCCGAACATGCCAACCATTGGCGTAGTTTGAAAACATCCATTTAAACAAAAACTTTCCTCCCGGATGTGCGTTGCGTTGTGACGATGATTTTGGTGGACAGAGAAAAAGATTTCCTGCCGGATGTGAGTCCGAAAGTGTCAAAAGATTTGTTACATGTTTCCATGCACAATTGCGGCATTCTAGTCAGGGTACTGACTGGACATTGCAAACTCAAATATCACATGGCTACTATTCAGCGTGCTGAGTATTATTCGTGTGATCTTTGTTAATCCGATTACGGAACTTCATATTTTTGATATGCAACTACCCTATGGTATTGTAATTATGTATACGAATTTTTGGGTCTCCACACATAGATGAACCTATGTACACGGAACTAAAACTCAAGGGCATACTAACTCAGTGTAGTAAAGAGCTATAGGCTTTATCAGTAGGATTCATTATTCCTTCGGGATTGAAGTATCCAGACTATTTATTGTTTTGTGATGTGATTGTATTGGGTTGTCACTTTCCATTTCCCTACCTCTATCATTCTCCTCCCTATCCCTTCTCATGAGGAAAATGATGGGACGACAGGCAAGGCACAAATCTCCGAATAACATGGAAGACGTGCCAATCAATTCTGATTCCTGATATCTGCCACTAACAATGATCCCAATACCATCAGTGAAACACGTTATTTCGAATTCCAGAACTTTCACGTTGTTTGAAAGCCGCATTCCTTGAACTACAAAGATGTGTGGAGTTTATCACCTGGTTACGCCACTGTTAGGGGAGACTGAGGAGACTTGATCCCCTTTTTTATTTTTCAGTCCAACTCCGTGGAATGATAAAAAACTATGTATTTTTTTGTAGTTTTATATTGTTTCTAGGGATGACTAATAATCATAAAAAAATTACATGGAAATATTATACTGGACATTAGATATGAGCATTTCTGGAAAACAACAAAAAAATGGAAAATTCATAGATTAGTGGAGACTCGATCCCTAATTTTGGGACACTTGATTCCTTTATGAAAACGTGTTTAAAAGAGCATGTAGGGTAATAAGCCTATTTTTGCCCTGTTTCTACTATCATACTACCCATCTGAAGCCTTTGGTTAGAGCAGCGTCTGCCATCTTTGCTCAACGCATTGACTCAAATGGTATTGCGATAATGGGGGTACTCGATTAGAGATTTTGCTGCGCTCAAACAGAAGATTTTCACCATTCTCAAGACAATTTTGCTATTATATTGGCTCTTAATAAGAGGCGAATGACCTTAACGTTGAAACCTCTATAATCGAAATAAAAAAATGGACCTTAATAACAAATCAAAGAAGCTGAAATAATAAAATTATTGTAGTAATAATGTGGTACCCTTCTTAATAGGACAAAAACGGGTACATTACCCCATTCAATTTGTTAAATGGATTGTAGTATTGATTAAATAGCTATGATTAGATATTGTTATTTTTGTTACTACATATTAGGCATCTCTCACCTGATTTTTTACGAATTCCCAAATCTCCGTGCAATTATTTGAAAGCTGTCTTTATTAAGGTTGAGCAACGTCAAATGTGGGATGAATGGTTGCTACATATACTGTAGTAAACAATTACAGTTATGTTTCTTTACGATGAAGCGTTCATTTTTGACATTATTTTTTATGACATCAATGACTTCAATTGTTCTGGTGTGAATTTGGTTATTTTCAGTGGTAGGTATGAAGTATGGCGAAGGGGATCAAATCTCCACGAATTTGAAGGGATCAAGTGAACCCATAGCATCTATTTCAGCAAACTTTAGTAAAAATATAGTTGAACAAAAGAATCAGCTCAATCATAACGTATTCATATAATTGACATTCTCCTGTAATTCTGTATGCAAAAGTAGAGTATGTAGTGGGTGATTATATCAATTTTATAAAAGTTTGAAAATTTGAAAAATAAATCTTCTTCAGTTCTTCTGAGACTTTTTTTTTAAATCTGTAAAAATTCGGTTACACAAAAGTCCAATTTCTTTTTTCTGTGTTAATGAAATTTATGTTTAGATAAAACTACGCAACTTTATAATATATTCGATTAATGTATTCTGATCCGCCTTTGAGTTATAATGATGGGATCAAGTCTCCCCGGGGATCAAGTCTCCTCAGTCTCCCCTACAGAAAACCGATTTTCGTCAAGAGATCCTCGAATAGGAAGTTGATTTTCAGAATTTTTTCAAATAAAAATAGAGGCAGATGCGAATGACGGTAGAAACGTATTTATTTGAAACAAAATAAAAATAATGGAGGAAATTCCACACTTCTGCTCAAAACTTCGGTACCAGAACTTCTACTTTTCCTGTTCCGGCGGAAATGAGGAAAGTGATCAAAAACAGGTATGATTGGACATCAGTGAGATGGGCCTAAAAGTCCAAGCATTTTAGAACCCATTTCAGCATGTTTTGCAGTGTGGCTGCACTCTTATATCCGTTACTCCGGAACCAAAATTCCGATTCAGATGACAGCTCAATATCAGCGAGAATATAACTTTAATTTAAGCCTAATATTGTTGAAATCAGCCTAGGCATCTCTGAAAAGGCGAGTGCCACTATTCGACCTATAAATACATACGGTATCTGTCATACACACACATACACATATGTATTTTCCGAACTCAACGAACGGAGTACACATAAATTTCAATAATCAAAATAAAAAGATGCCCCCATTTCAGAAGAAAATTTATGCGATACTGAAAACTAGATTGTGATGCTTCTGGACTGCAATATATCCCACAAAACTCGAAACAATCTAATCGAATCCGTTTCTAGCTAAAGAAAAAAGTCTTAATTTTGATTCAATTTTCGATCCCTACAAAAGTTTTCAATCTTACCTTCAACTTTCTCCTTAACTCCCAGGAAAAGTGTATATTTATATGAGTCCTAAACGTGTTATCCTTGATCGACAAACTCTTTCTCACTTTTCAAATTAAATTCGCAATCTAAACTAAAGAATCACTTCCCCGCCGAAAGGGGACAAATTCCGTCGGGACCGATTCAGGACTCTACCTTCTTCTTCACTCTCACCCGCACACACACACCACCCGAGCTAGCTTGATTGGCAGTGCGAATCTTCTTTTTGGATCGGTTTATGGCGTCGTCGTTTGCTTGTGCTTGTGTTTATGTTCAAAATCCTTTTCCAGAACTTTTTCCCCTTCAACCGTATTTTTGGCGTCAAACCAATCAAGAAATTACCGAATTCCGTTGTTCAGTGTAATGTTGTTCCAATGGCTGCCGATTCCTGCCGCCTTGGCACAGATTTGAAATCAGTTCACCCAGTTGTCAGCAAGCCAACGCGTCGGGCGTAGAGCCTGAAGAAAGAAGCTGGCTGTGCTGTGGTGGAATTTTCACTTCGCTGCTGCCACTTTGAAAACTTTCGGCACTGTTTGCATTGGGGGAAGCGTTTTTTCGCTATCGGTAAGGCTGAAATAGACACACTCGAGAGCTTAGTTGCGTGGGAGCAGATTGGGACGACGATGAAAAACCGTATATATTCCGTATGCACACAATTACTTTTCAAAATCTTATTTCTTCTTTTTCCGTTGATAATACGGCAAACTTAACTTCCTACACTACAAGGACGTCACACTCTCTCTCTCTGTCCTTCTTTTCAAAAAGTTTAGGACGCTTGGGATCGGGTTTGTTTAGTATTGAGCTTAAGGGGTAACGGATGGGGGGATATTTCCGGAAGCCTCCAAAACAACTACTGACGAAAAAGTGTTTCCTGGAAAGGTCGGTCTATGATGTTGTTTTCAACTTTCAACAAGCGGGGCTCTTATCCATAATGCATACAACACACACTTATTCGTGATGATACAATGTTGACTACAGCAGAGACGTTAGGTGCGGAATAAATAAACCTGAACTTTACAAATATTGTGGAATCGATATTGACACTTCTAGTTTTCGGTATCAATGCAAAAACACTAATATTTTGTTATGACAGGACGGCTTTACGCTAGTTCAAGTAAAAACACGTTTCATCAGAATTAGATAATCCCAGCTATCCGTGAATTCTCGTTTGAAATTCCCTAATTGTGGTACACCTTGTTTACATAACACAACTTCCAATGCTGTCGATTAACATTCCAATCTAGCACATTCCGGCAGGAAACCACACACTTCGATCAACGTTATTTTCCTCGAACCTGGCTGCGTGATTCTTCTTTCCTCGAATCTCACTCTTCCCCATCGACCAACTGGGTGTGATTTTTCACATTACAACCAAAACCTATTTCTTAGCACTTTCTCACATCGTCATCACTTGTTTACGGGGTGGAGCCGCAGCAGCCACAGCGGTACACAAGAGAGCATTTTATAACCGAATCACACACGCGCGCTTCCCTGAATAATTGAATTATCCTTTTCTCAACCTTGCACTCGGATTAGACGGTGCCGGATCAAACACCTCCGCCGGGCTGGTGGTATCCCATCTTATCGTCCTTCGCCCGGGAAAACCAATCCACTTAGTGGCGGTGACCAACGAATGTCCGAATTTCTTATGCGAACACTTGGAACTCCCCCGCTTGTGTCGCGACAGCACCTTGAGGGAGAGAGAGAGACACCTCGGGGAGATAGCACGAAAACCGTACCAATGCGCTAAGAATCTCGTTCGATACTGACACGGCCACCGAAAAGATCAAATCAGTCCTCCGTGATGGCATCCCGCACGCATTCGCGTCCTCCTCTTGCTCGACAACCCGCATCCACGAGGCTCGCCCTCTCTCCGATCCTTCTCAGCTCAGCGAGTTTGAATTCCATCGTAAAAAGCGAACGGAGCGAAGCAACCCGGTAGTCGCTCGCATTTCTCCAGTATTGTGGTGATTGTGCTGGGAAAACCAGCGCCAGTGGGGTGCAGTACCAGAATGCCGGATTCAGCTAGGCCGATGCTTTCGGTACTGGAATAGAGCAACGAACGACATGTGGGCACTCACGCAAGCTCAGCTGTGCATGTTTTCTGCTGGAAGGGAAGGATACCTGATGTACGAGAAAAGGTACTCAGAACTCCGGCTCCCGCATGATACGGGTAGCTTGGGGTAGTCCGACGGAGAAGCAGCATACAGAGCAAACAAACAAATAAGCAACGGATGTCCTTCAAAGTCAATTTGTTGCGCTTTCCTTTTGCCACTCACAGTGGGCGGTGATGCGGCATGATAGTTTTGTTAGAGAGCTTCCATCGGCGATGGTGCATGTTTTGAAGAGATAGTATATCGACACATCTTTCATTAGGGCCTAAGTCGCAATGTACTCAAATGGAGAAAAATCAGTTTCAATATTCGGCGATGCTTTTCTAAATGTAGTTTTTATTGTAGGTATAAATTACTTTATGATCATGTTTTTCCGGAAGCATCTTTGGTTAAACCTTATGACAATATAACAAAGAATTTAATTCCTATGTGCTTTTAGTGGGTAGAAACTAAAAAACCTGTTTTAATCCATCTAGCGGTGCAATTGTGCCTTTCTCATTTCTCTAAACTATGGCACGGAGGCTTTTTATGTTCAACATAATCGTGGAAATGTCCATTACATTCTTAGTACACTTATACACAATGGCATGCCAGCCACGAACTTGATGAGCTACGTGTCGACGGTGAAACACTTGAAACAAAAAAATATCATACTCCATTAGCCTAATCAGCATTAGATCAATGTTATCTGCTTGCTAACTCATTTTGTCATGCGGGGGTGGGTATGTAAGGAGGGCGAAAGTCCCATGAACGAACGACTCCCCAGCTTAAATTAGTATGCTTTGTGATATAGTGGTGGTTTAAAGATGATGGGGTTGAAAGGGAGGGGTATGAGGGCTGGATGGGGTGGTGGTCTGAGGCGTGATTTAAGGAGATTTTTAAAGGAGCGGAGTGAACAGTAGAGGGGGGGGGGGTGTAACCCCTCTTCGTAAACCATCAACTCCGCCCCTGTTAAAATCCAGAAACCTTATGCGAGTCAAAAAAAAAAATATTAGGTTGACGTTTTTCAGAGTGATTGCATAACCTTTCTATATGAGAAAGACAAAAATGTGCCAAAATCCAAAAAAGTGAATCGTCGTTAAATTTTTTTCGAGTTTGCATCAAATCTCGACGTTTCATGCACCTCGAACACATTTAGCATCAAAAATAAAAATTCTATTTTTAATTTAATTTTTATAATTGAGTGACATTATTTGACACATACACACACACATACACACACACATACACACACATACATACACTTACACACACACATACAGACTTTTTCCGATCTCGACGAACTGAGTCGAATGGGATATGACACTCGGCCCTCCGGGCCGGGATTAGGTTGACGTTTTTCAGATTGATTGCATAACCTTTCTATATGAGAAAGGCAAAAATGCTTACGCCCAATTTGCATCCCAGTCGTGATTTCGCCCTTCAGCAACCACCATTTGCGGAAGGGCTAAACTGTGTACATAATTTTCAGAAGGGCGCGGTAAATGGGCTAAACTGACTCTGTCTTGCTGGGTAGGGCTGGGTAAATGGGCGAGCTTGACAATATACTTTTTAATAGGGCTCAGCAAATGGGCGCATAGAAACCGAATGTAAATGAAAGGGCGCGTGCATCTTTTCTTCGAATTACATGAAAATATCGAAATATTCGAATGTTTATGTGCAACAACTATCGAGTAGACATGATCATAGTAGATATTGCTTATCATTTATATAATAGAAACGCCGTTTAAAGAATAATTTTGTGAATAATAACCGTATTCCCGGTTCTGTCAAAAAATGTAAGTTTAGCCTTTATATTCCATACGAGAATAACGGCCTAAGTCGAAAACTCGAAGAAAATGCATGTTTCGCCGTTTTGTTTTCTTTAATTATAAATCGAACTAAAAACCATTTTAACTAATTTTCACCTCAATCTTGTAGTATTTTTGTCGCAATAATGTCATAATAGCGAAACCGCTGTTCATTTACATTTGTGATTTAAGCCCTAATGAAAGATCTATGTCGATATGTAGTTGTGTTATGCATTGAAAGAGTGATGTCTAGTGCTAATGCCACCAATTATTAGACTACTGCGCGAATTGATAACATCATAATGCAGTGGTAGGGGAATTGTGGGTAAAACCGACACCCCACAACTTTCCCTAGAAATCAAATTTTCATTCATTTCATAATGACACTTTATTATTAGGACGATTATGTAAAGTATTTGAAGACAAATTGGATTTACGTTAGTACGCTGAATGTCATAAATATAAACAAAACATATGACAGCAGCGTTCATACTCGTTTGGGTGTAAAATTTTGTTGGTAGATTTTAAGGTTTTAACCGAACAAAAGGTTTTCAAATCAACACATTTTTCAGTACCCATTATTATCGGCCTTTCCTATGATCAACTGGGTGCATTGAAGACAAGTTTGAGAAATTCAATATTTTTAATTGCTTTTTAAAAAAATGTGCGCTGTTGGGGTAAAACCGACACCCCTTGGTTAGGGTAAAACCGACACGCTGTTAAGATGGATGCGTTTACTTGCGATTCATTACAAAAGGCTGGAGATCTTTGTGACACTTCAATTACACTATTAGCACACTATAGTAATAGCTGAAATACACAGAAATACTTTTATTGTGTTTATTTCTTCTAAGTCTTTAAAAATAAAAAATTGGAATATTTGCTAATTAGTTTCTATTGAAGCTTTTGCTATTTCTGCAAAAAGCTCATCAAACCGAATTTCTAGTGTTCTCTTGGTGTGTCATAGACGAACTTTATCACAGTGAGACAATGATCTTTTGTATACCCCGGTAGATCATTGATGATCAGACTCCCGAAAAATCAAAGTCTGAGCCAGGCAGTTTTGCTGCAAAGTGTGTGTCACATATAAGTGAATGAATCCTATTAACAGAATGTAGAACCATTTCAAACTTTCTCTCACGAAATAAAATAACACTGAAGATGTCAATGATGTGCGTAAGGATTATTTGGAAATACCCATATCATGAAACAATTCTATAGCATAAAATATTCTTTGTTTATAACAGTACGCTTTCGAACTCTCTTCCCCTCACTAAATGAGGAAGCTACAAAAGCACATGTTTACATCACACATATTCACACTTTATTACTCGCGTATATATCACCTTTTTAATAAAAACGTTTTTAATTCACCTAACAGTGTGATGAGACATTTCTTATAACTCTTATCACTCTCTTCGGATATTATATTGTTTGAGAACATTTAGAATTTGATGCTTCGCGATGTTTTTGATAACACATACTACATGGGATAGTGGCAGGACTCAGCATAGGCATAGGACAACATCAGTGCTAGAAATCTCAAACCAAATCAATGGGAAAGCGAAAAAATGGCCCATAAAATAGACATACAAACGAATTATTGTTAATGCTCTGTTAATAAAATATCTAAATTGTGGTGGGAAAACTGAATTTTCCTGAAGGGGTTATATATTGTACTGAGCCAAAAAAATCGAAAATTTTTTTGAATCGATTTGAAGTTTATACTTTACTCTAATTTCCAACGCGACTGAGAACTAAGAAATCAACGCTTTTTCTTGAAAAGGGAGATACTAGCAGTGATACCATTCAAAGAAAATCAACAGTGAATATTTCCAGACTTGGTTTTATTTCCTATTTAAGAACTATTGTGTTTATTACATCCTAGATTGCATGATTCAGTGATCGAAACCCAAAGCTTCATAAAGTATTTGAAATTATTAAATTAAAATTTGTTTTTGCTATTGAAATTGACAATATGATAGTATCGCCCCTTTGGCGATTGTTTACTTTTTCGGTCCCACCTATCAGCATTGAAGTATCGCCCTTACGTTTTTTTTTTACAATAACTACCGTTCTACACCACCGATTTCGTCCGTTTTTCAATAGCGATCATTGTTACTATTTACAGCTGGTATCAGCTTGATAATCCTAAAAAAATACGAAAATAACAGTTTCGCCTCTAAACTGCTAGCAAAAAAGTATCGCCCTGTTTGTTTGCATGGAGTGTGGAGGGTGAAACTTTAAATAAACAAACAAAAATACAGTTTCGCTCGTTGTATTTTTTGCTGTAGTTTAAGAAAGCAATATCGTAGAATCCAAATTTTTAGGTTAATTGGTTGCGTTTCAAAGCCCTTATTCGCATGTATGAAAAAAGCCTTATGTTTACATTTGTAAGTGTCGCCCTTTTCACAAAAAAGAGTTGAAATGAAATCGCAGCTCCAGATATCACGATATCTCTAAAGTGCATGCGTGCATAGTTCCAAATTTTACTTCGACATCGACTTTTTCTAAAGGTGACTTCCCAGTAGTATCCTTGATTTGAATTATTATCGCTAATCCTAATGCCAAAGAACAAATAAAAACCTCTCGAAAACGAAGCGTTTGGGAAAATCATCATCATTGCTGGAATTTTCATTTTCACGAATCTTTTCGATAACCTTCCGTCACTTGCGTTAATGCACTGGGTGCACAGTGCTCTGAAAATCTAGCGAAATCGTCTTAGGGCACCAGCGGGTCTAATTCAGAGCTATCTGCGCGGCGAGTTAAATCTGTAAAGAATACTAAAAATTAATTTCTATTCCATAATTTTCAGTTCAGCAATTCGAGAGATCGTGCTCACCGCAAGCCATGAAAAATAGACTACGTTGTGAAGCGATGGTCACTATTTATTAAAAAACCACGGTTAAATAAAAAATAAAACTATTAAAAAAATTCAAATAGTTTATAATTTTCACAAACTTATTAGGAAAAAATGTTTAGTAAGCTTTCGTAATATTGTGTAGGAAAAAAGCTGAAAATTTCAGTATTTTCTCTATCTGCAACATATAAACCCTGAAGTATACCAATTAATTGGTATACGAATTGGAATAGGTTCGCCAAATTTTGGAAGAAGTCTATAAAATAACCCCTTGAAAACTACCTAAAAATTGTTGTAGTTCGATGCAATAAAAAAATCTCCAAAAATGAAATGTTCCTATTAATGTGAAACACAGTGAATAATACATACAATAAAGACCCATTTTTATCAGTCTCATGGCGTATTTTAGGCTGACAAAATGGGGACATTGACTAAAGCGGGCAATTTTTTTCTTTATAATAAACTGAAGCTGTTTAAATATTCTTCCCGTCCCTTGATGTAGTCTGATAACTATTTCTGATTATGATGAGCTTTTTATTTTCGCATATTTCGCATATCTTCATGATAAGGAAAACATGCTTAAGAAAGGATTTACTCGAATTCAGTCTTGTTCGTCTGCTAGAGCCCATTAAACATATGTTCATATTTGGCTGATAAAATCGGGGTTTCAATGTATTATAATAGATATTCAGCATTCGAAAAAGTTTCTTGTGAACGAGTGTAGAACGACTTTGTTTCTATTTACTTGAAATCAGCGGTGTAGGTTTGATGGGAGTTTGGTGAAAATCGATCATACTGTCCAAACGGCATAATTCCGAAACCGTAATTTTTGAAGCTTTAAAATTATGCAGAATTAATTTTTCAGAAAATAGTAACAGAGTTCGTGTCTTTAGCGAATTTGTTGATACTTTATTGTAGTCATGAATATTAGCCTGAGAAAACTCACCATAAATACTTCTTGGACGATATACCGTCAAAATTATTTTATCAAATGATGCGCTGTTTAACGTTTGTAAAACTCATCGAAGATACTAAACCTCCGAAATTGGCGGTTTCAAAATGATGCTATCTTGACCTTAAATTACTGTTTTTAAACATTTGACCTATACATATAATTGGTCATACAACAAAAATCAAATGCTCATCAAAATCGATCAGAACCTGCTAGAATCGAAAGGAAATCGTCTTTTTTTTCAAAAATTTCTCTCTACATTCGGAAAGTGTTATCCTCGTTATTAATCATACTACGTTTTCGTCTCAAATCGACGAATTCCCAAAAAACCTGTCTTAATCCACCTAGTGGTGCAATTGTGCTTGTCTCATTTGTCCAGACTACGATTCCATGGCTGGTTATGTTCAATACAATGGTGGAAATGAATATTACATGTACAGTACGATTTGCACATACATACAATGGATCTTGAGATACTATGTGATACTGAAACATCGCTTGAAACCAGCAGCGGATCATGGAGAAAGATCCGGGAGGTCCAGGTCCTGCCGAAAATTTTCAACTTGTTAAGAAATTTTAAACTAGTTTTAATTTTAAAGTAGCAACCCCTCACTGCATACTCCCTCCGGGCCGGTATGATTGTCGATTTTTAGAGTGATTGCATAATGAGAAATATTTCTATATGAGAATGGCAAAAATGTACCAAAGTTCAAAGAAGTCAATTTTTGTCAAACATCTCAATGTTTCATGCATTTTAAAGTCATTTGGCATCAAAAATACAAATCTGATTTTGAAAATTTTTCATTTCAGTTTATATTGGAATTTGCTGTGTGATTGCACTCTTCAACTCGTAACTCCGGAACTGGAAGTCCAATCAATAAAAAATTCAATAGCTTGGGAAGGTTGTACCTTTCATTTGAGACTAAGTTTGTGCAAATCGGTCCAGCCATCTCTGAGAAACAGAGGTCACATTTTTTCCACATACACACATACACACACAGACATTTTCCGATCTCGACGATGTCAGTCGATTGGCATATGACACTCGGCCCTCCGGTTCGGGATTAGATTGACGAATTTTAGAGTGAATGAGAAAGGCAAAAAGCATTTTTAGCAAATGTTGAAAGTTATGAATTTTTTTGTTGAGCAGTTCTATGTTTCATAGACATTAAATCAATTTTTACTTAGCTTCCTATTAAATAAAGACCCTTATTACAGTACATCTCTACAAAAACGAGCTCAATTTGAAAATAAATCTGATCATTATGATTGATTACAGAACTCTGGAATTTTCTATTGGAATGTTTTCAGGCAGGAATTTGATATTGATGCTATTAGACAACTGTGAAATCAAGACCAATAGATCAGTTACATATCAGGACCCCATTCCGACAATTTATCAAAAGTCCTCATGACGTTTACAACAACATGTTATCAATCTACGGATCAGATAATTGTTATTGTAATATTGAATTAAATCAGTCTGCATCAATAAATTTTCAACTTCAATCCAATATTTTTTTTGGGTGTGGGGGGGGGGGGGGGTTGTATGGTGTTAATCCCCAAAACCTTCTCTTGGCTACGCCGTTGCATGGAGTTATTTATTTCGCTTTTCATTTTCCGATATGTTTCAGATCGATTGATGGTTATAAGTTAGAAAAATTGCAGTCAGAAGGTTCGCACAAATGAACATTTTTGTATTGATAAGTTATCAAGTTCCTTCCAGACAACTTGGAAGTGTTCGGTGATTATTTCTAGCGGTTGCAGATAGTAAAATGAAATACAAAATTCGTTTTATCGAAATAATGTTTAGCTTATTTCAATGGATTATTACTATATTGAACAATAAATAGGCGACAAAGAGTAATCAACAAACAACAAGCCATAACTTTTAAAGTATGCAAAATAGATATTTAAAGTCTTTAGTAAAGTTATTCGCAAAAGTAAGAGCTATAAATTTGCTGAAGACCTCATTTCGATATAATCACTTCCAAGAAAATTTGTGAAAATATCTCACTCGTAGGGAGATTAATCAATAAAACACAATACCAAAAGAAAGGGCGTATTGCCTCCATTATATTCTCCGAAGATACTATTGACCTAAAATAAGCCGTTTTGGCGTTAATAATAGATTACATGTTTTTGGTCATATTTCTGGCAATGGGAAATGATAAAATCTTTTGATAATAGTCCGATTTCAACAATCTATAGCTTGTTCGAAAGGTGTTCGTTAAAGCTATCTAAAAACATATAAATTTGTAATCTATATTGTCAATTTCGGCAGATAATTTAAAAAAACTGCAAAAAACGCCATTTTTACGCATTCAAACATTCATATCTTGGAAACTAAACATCAGAATCAAAAACAAATTAATAGCGTTCATACTGTTTTTTAGTTCCTTCATTTAAAGTTAGTTTGGATAAGATCGGTTCAGCCATTGCTGAGAAACACGAATGAGAATTTGTCCATTACATACATACACACACAGACATTGTCCCAAATCGTCGAGCTGAGTCGATTGGTATATAAGACTCGGCCCTCCGGGCCTCGGAAAAAATCTTGAAAGTTTGAGCGAATTCTATACATTTCTTTTATAAGAAATGTAAAAAGAAGAGAGAAAATAAATTAAAGTGGGTGTCGATTTTACCCCTATGCGGTGTCGGTTTTACCCGCAGTGCTTACAAAAGGTCACTATGTTTTCCAAGTTTTTCAACCAATAGTTTTTAATGAAATAAATTTTTTGAAGCGCTGACAAAATTAAGCCTTGTGAAGAATTTTCTGAAGAAGAATTCTGCGTAGAACTTATAATTTTATTGGTTTTGTGGCAACCCAGAAAAAGTGTTAAGCTTATGGTGTCGGTTTTAACCCTACAAACTTAAAATTTAACAACAATAAAAATAAAATCGGTTTTAAAAAGTTATACACATAGTTGTGGCGATAAAGTCAGTTAAGTTCGTGATTTTTTTAAAAATGTTTAAAGAACCAGCGCGCTGCAAACGGCTGTAATTTAAAATCTAGTGCTTCGATCTGGATGAAATTTCGCATAGATATTTTCAAAAGTATGTACTTTCAGAATATTCAATTTAAAAAAATTTCGATTTTTTGAGTCCCAACTTTGTATATAACCCCTTAATTCACAATGTTGCCTTTCTCATTTATTAACATTAGCTTTCGATGATTTGTTATACTCAGAGAATCACCTAATGGGGCCTAGGCGTAGCTACCCATTCTTAATGTGCACGTTTCGCAAGTTCTATACTTTGAAATGTCAATAACGGCGCCGGCCACGTCCTTACAGTCATCGGGGAAGGATAAAAATGTTAGTGTAACAAACGTTGTTATGGAGACCGTGTATACCTCTGCATCTCCACGTTTGCCAGGGAAGGAGTTTTTGTTAGAGAGATAGGAGTAATGAGTTACACAATTCTGGATTTACCTTGATAAGTAATACGATCTATGCAACTCTCAGAAGTGTTACCATGTATTTACTACACTGGGCAGAAGGCTGCCGAGAATTTATTACAGATTTATCGTTTTTTTTTAATCAATTTGGAAAAGCTCTGTTTACAAAATAAGCAACTTCAACTTCGGGCAGTCGACAATAGGGAGTGTTGCTTATGTTTAATTCAATCAAACAGTTTGTGAACGATTGTATTATTCTTTGTTCCTTTATTCTGGCGGGACACAATAATTCAAGAATAATACAATATAGTGGATACCCGATTTTATCAGCCCGAATTTGACTGTAATACAGGTATAAAAATACTCGTATTATAATTGAGCGGGGCTTGTCGATGGGAAAATACCTCGGAATGTACCTGTTGCGCAAACAATGTGTTATTACATGGTTGGGTTTATATGAACTGATTTGTATTTCTATTTGATCAAGGTTGTTACATGTGTACAAGGTTATTAATGTGAAGTACAACATGTTGATAAAATACGCTATAGTTTTTTCATATAAAGTAGGCACCATCATAACAGTACCGCTAGGTCTCTGTCATTCTTAAGTGGGTCATTGGAAAATCGGCAGAGCTAACACCTCCTACATCCCGAAATCAAGTTGTTTGCAAGGGGAAACCATATATAGAAAACTTTTTTTCATGATGCCGCTGCCGGCCAGTGCGATTTGAGACACACATACACTGAGTTAGATATGCCACATCACTTGTCTAAAAAATCTCTACAAAGTGGCGTTTTCAGAATTTTGACTTTGTGCTTTGTTACTGAAATATAGCGAGAAACGTGCTGGGAAATTTTAAATTTTTTGCTGACTGTGTCTATTAACTCAAGTTATCTTGTTGTATAAGATACTTTTGTGTGTAAAACTATCTGAGAAACACAATGGCATAATCATTTGCAAAACACAAATACACGAATTGTGGGATAAATGCAGTTTGAGTTTTGAACTGGAAATATAGCATATTGTGCAACACTATAACCAAAAATAACTATTTTTTTCTAGATTATCTGACTCATTTCATTCAAAATGCATCTCACCGTTTGTATAGACTAAATGAAGCTAAATATATGAATCAAAGCTAATAATTGATGATTTTTTCTTTGGAAAATTTTCCATGCACGATTATGATACGCCATACAAATTTTGTCCTCAATACACACCTACGACACGTCTGAGTGCGACTTTTGTTTACATTCATAGTAAAAACTTGCAACATAGTAAACCGATTTTTGTAATATTTGAAAGATTAATACACAATAGATAGAAGCATCAATTGTCTTCTTTGAATTATTTATACTATTTATAAGTATTATGTAATTCAATCTCAAACTTTAAAAATCGTTTTTCTTGAAATATGTTAAATGGCGCTTATCATAAGATAGCACAACAGCGACGATATATGACTGCCACAAACTGGTAACTGATTTTAGATTCTTCTTGTGAATTGTTAATTCGCAGCCCTCATACATAGTTCAACAGCCATCATTCCACTCAGACAAGACCATGTGTATTCACAACGAACATTAAATTCCCAGTGGATTACTTACCTAGTTGTTCAAACACTGAACAAACCAAGAAATTAGTTCACTCAGTTCAGAGAAATGTCAATGCAATGCTATCAAATCATGGAACACTTAAAATTACATACGCTAAAATATGTGCAATTCTGCATATAATAAATGAAGACTACTTAGTTACT
This sequence comes from Topomyia yanbarensis, assembly GCF_030247195.1. Classification (NCBI taxonomy): domain Eukaryota; kingdom Metazoa; phylum Arthropoda; class Insecta; order Diptera; family Culicidae; genus Topomyia; species Topomyia yanbarensis. Next base: position 115,977,678 of record NC_080671.1, read on the forward strand.
TGCAGTATTTGCTTGAAAAACCTAGTCAATACCTCAGTAGAGAGATATTCACAGGATCAATGAAATTGAAAATAAATGGACAATGATTGAACAGCTCGGCTGTTTGAATGCATGATGCAACTGATAATCGCGAATTGAACATAGTGGGGAAGGATTTGGGATTTGTTCCGCCTTAAAGTGTTTGAACTTGTTGAAAATTAGCTGCTCTGCTCCGTTTTATTCAACCATGTTAAAATTATAAATAAAGTAATTTTGAAAAAATGGAAACGAGAAACACGATAAATTGAAAGATTAAAGTAAATATAACGGAAAATTTTAAAATAAAATATTGATAAATAGCAAATCAATGGGTATTTTTGGACAAGAATTTTAAAGAATGAATTTGAGAGATGATAAAGTGAAAAAAATAAGACATTGAAAAAGAAAATTTAAATTGAAGAAAGGAAAATTGAATGATTGAAAATTGATAAATTCCATTTTGGAAATTGGAATTTGAAAAACGGAAAAGACTAAAATGACAAATCCAAAGACGGAAATTTGAAAAATGCAAGTTTGGCAAAAAATATGAAATTGACAAATGCTAAATTGGATAACTGAAAATTGAAATGAATTATAAAAACTTGTTTTATTCCAACTATCGGTGCAATTGTGCCTTTCTAATTTCTTCATACTATTATCCTAGAGCGGGTTATATTCAACATGATTGAGGAAATGACTATTATTGAAAAACTTGAAACAAAAGAATTTATCATATTTATTTAGCAATATCAGCAATAGTTCAATAGTGTCTTGATGCTAACTTAATTTTTCAAGCGGGTGTGGGTTTGTGAGGGGGATGAAAAACCCACAACTCAGAGCTGGTGGTACCCCCAGCTTATTTTGGTATGTTTGGTGGGTGAAGGCGACTGGAATGAAAGAGTTATTGGTCTGTATGAGATATACACACATATATACGCACACACATAAAAGACCCATCATAACGAACAAGGGCAACAGCAAGTGCAACCGCAACAGCAGCAGCAGCAGCGAGAGCAGCCTAGCGAGGTCATACAGAGCACGAGCGGCGACAAACCAGCTGGATGCCAAGGAAAGCTAGGATTTCAGGTGCCCACGCCGAAACCAAGCATTACCCAAGAAGACCAGCAGCCTGGGTTACCTAAAGTGACGAAGTTGAGGCAAAAAATCGAAGAACTCTACGAATTCGTGAAAAGCAAGGGCAACGTGCACGGACAGATCAAAATTACAGTGATTACCATCAAATCCTCCGTAGCAGCAGCCGAATGTGAACAGATGGCGTTACTAGAGCGAGCTGAAAACGCCGAAAAGGCGCTGAAGTCCACAGAGATAGTAGAAGCAGAAGCCTATGAGACACCGAAGGGTGGCCGATATTCTCATTCTGTGAAAAGAATAAGGGAAACGTCAGGAGAGGAGGAGGAACCGAAGAAGCCCAGGAAGGTCGGTGAAGGACAGCGAAACAGCCGAAAATCGCAGAGTGATTGGCGAACCGTAGAAACCGCAGAAGAGAGGAGGAAAAAAACAGAAAGAAAAGGAGGAAAAAAGAAAAAGAAGAAACGCCAGCAGAAGCATAGGGGAGACGCTTTAGTCGTCAAAGCAAACGAAGGCGTGACAAACGCTGCGATCCTCAAAAAGATGAGAGAGGATCCCAAGTTGAAGGAGCTGGGGGAGAACGTTATAAGAACCAGGCGTACTCAGAAAGGCGAAATGCTGTTCGAGCTGAAGAAAGATCCATTGATCAAGAGCTCGGCCTACTGAGAGCTCGTGGCAGAAGCGGTGGGAGGAGCTTTAGTTCAGGAAGCAGTGGTCGAGTGCAGGAATCTGGACGAGATCACAACGAAAGACGCAGTGAGAAGCGCTAATCGAGCAAGGAAACCTGGAGAGAGAGAGAGAGAGAGAGAGAGAGAGAGAGAGAGAGAGCAGATATCAATCAGGTTGAGGAAGGCGTACATAAGCACACAAACAGCAGTGATACGCTTATCGCCAACCGCAGCCAACAAGCTTATGTCGACCGGTAAGTTCAAAATCGGGTGGTCGGTGTGCTCGTTGTGATTGATCCCTAGAGCCACTAAACAAATGGAGAGGTGTTTCAGTTGCCTGGGTTTCGGCCATCAGGCAAGAAACTGTAGATGCCCGGACAGATCTGATCAGATCTGTGCAAAAAATGTGGGGAGAAGGGATACATTGCTAGAGACTGCACAAAGCAACCGAAGTGCTTGCTGTGCACAAATGAGGGCGGAAAAGACCATATGACTGGAGGCTTCTTATGCCCAGAGTACAAAAAGGCGAAGCCAGGCCTATGATGATGGAGATTACCCAGCTTAATCTCAATCATTGTGACATTGCACAGCAACTGTTGTGGCAGTCAACAACAGAAATGAAGTGCAACGTTGCGATTATTGCTGAACAGTATCGTGTCCCTCCCGATAACGGTAACTGGGTGGTGGATAGTGCAGGGATGGCGGCAATCCAAATGATGGGCGGTTTCCCTGTTCAAGAAGTGGTAGATAGCACACACGAAGGTTTCGCGATCGTCAGGATCAACGGCGTATTCATGTGTAGCTGTTATGCTCCACCAGAGCAGTACAACCGGATGCTGGACGCATTAACCGACTCCTTAGTCGTGCGAACACCGGTTGTTATAGGAGGAGATTTCAACTTTTGAGCCGTGGAGTGGGATAGCAGGCTGACCATCGCAAGAGGTTACAGCTTATTGGAAGCTGGTCGTAAAGTTGTGCAACGAAGGTTCCGCTAGCACATTCCGTAAAGACGGCCGGGAATCCATCATCGACGTAACATTCTGCAGCGCGTCGCGGATGGATGACATGAATTGGCGAGTTAGTAAGCAGTACACACATAGTGATCACCAAGCGATCCACTACACCATTGGTCGGCGAAATTGTACGGTAACGCCGGTAACTGGCGGTCTAAAGTGTAAAATAAAGGAATTCGACAGGACCTATTTGTGGAAGCACTTCGTGCTGACAGCGTCACTCCAGTTCCGAGAGCTGATGAGTTGTCGGAAACAGTAGCTAGGGCATGCGATATAACAATAACCGGCGTACTGGTGGAACGAAAGGCTAAGCATCCTCTGGGCTACTTGCCTAAAGGCCAGAAGACACGTTCAGAGAGTAAGGTCTCAGGCAGTCAGAGAAGAGTGTAAGGAAACATTCCGGGCGGCCAAGGCCGCTTTTAAACGTGAGATAATGTTAGGCAAGTCCACCTGCTACAAGGAGTTTTGTAGAGAAGCTGACGCTAACCCCTCAATCAAGCGTCCAATGACGCCAGTCGAAATGTGCGCCGAAAAAACTGAAAATTATCGTGGAGAGCCTTTTCCTGAAGCATGGCCGCCTACACCGTACGTGGATGCAGACGGTGGTAATGCAGGTGACAAACGAGTTCTCAACGACGAGCTCCTTATAGTGGCAAAAGGGTTGAAAGCGAAGAAAGATCCCGGACCGGATGGTATTCCCAACGTGGCACTGAAGACTGCGATCACGGCGTTTCCGACCATGTTCAGGATAGTCCTACAGAAATGCCTGGACGATGGCTACTTCCCGTATAGATGGAAGATCCAGAAGCTGGTGTTGCTGCCAAAACCAGGAAAACTCTCGGTAAACTCCTGGAAAGGGTCATTCTCAACAGGTTGACGACCTACGCTGAAAGGGAGAACGGACTATCGCAGAGGCAGTTCGGGTTCCGGAAAGGGATATCGACGGTGGACGCCATCCGCATAGTCATCGCGAACGCGGAGAAAGCATTGAAGTAAAAGAGAAGGTTTAATCGCTACTGCGCCGTGGTAACGATAGACGTGAAGAACGCGTTCAACAGTGCTAGCTGGGGGCCATCGTCGTAGCGCTGCACAGAAAGCGGGCTCCGGAATATCTTTGCAAGGTTCTGAAAAGTTACTAGTTCTACGAAACGCACATGGAGCAGAGGTCGATTAGGGTCACGGCGAGAGTACCTCAGGGCTCCAGCACTCTGGAATATTATGTACAACGTAGTGTTAACACTGGAACTGCCCAGGGGAGCGGAGATCGTCAGTTTTGCAGATGATGTTGTCCTGACGATAACGGGTGAGACATTTAAGGAGGTGGAGATGCTGACGGCAGAGACAATAGGCATCGTAGAAATCTGGATGGCTAACGTCAAGTTGCGGCTGGCCACAAGACCGAGGTAGTGCTGGTCAGCAACGGTAAACAAATCCAGCGTGTCGAGATCAGCGTCGGGGGACAATCCATCCCATCGATGCGCGCGCTGAAGCACCTGGGTGTGCTGGTCGACGATCGGTTGAATTACAACAGCCATGTCGACTATGTACGTGAGAAGTGTAACTACCTTCGTTACCGCCCGCTCAGTAGCACGGAAACTCTACCCTAATCCCAGGGTCGGCACAACCCTCGCCGTGTGGTTTCTCAATGTGCAAAGGGGAAAATCACTTTTAATCCTAGCCGTCGTTTTATTTGGCACTTTAACCTCAAGGTCCCTAACGTCCCCAATGCCCTACTTCGGTACAAATGATTACTTACAGGAATTGTGTAGGTGTGTAGTGTGTGGGCCCGTTGCGCACCTGCCGTTGCCGTCGTCCTTTTTTGGTTCTGGTTCCGACAACTCAGACCAAGGCGATCTTCTTCCGGAGCCCTGATGGCCTTTTTGGTGGTAACAGGCTGGTTCGGGAACTCGTGCGCTTCTCCCTCGATCTTGTCGTCTCTCTGAAACTCTGAAGCACGCGGATCGGTTACTTTACCTCCGGAAAACCGCAATCCGATGTGCGACCCGTAATTGTTGGTGCTACGGCTGTGACGGCAAACGCTCGTTCAAGATGATGGTTTCCACGATTTCAAGGTTGATATTTGTAATATAAACTTTTTATATTTTTTCTTAGCTTCGCATTGATTACTTTAATAAGTTTCTCCAAAAACTGTGTGGATGGTTTGCTGTTCCAAGTCCAAGTGACGATCGGTCGGTTGCCGAATTTCCCGGAACCCTGCCTCCGATTTCCAATTGTTCAGCCGTGGTTACCGAACTCAACTTTAGTTCTCTGGAGTATGGGTGTTGGTGGGTGTTTGTGGCGTGTAGTGTTGTATGAGCTGAATATAAATCCTAGTTTGTGTAGAGTTTTTCAGTTTGATCGTTGTGCCGTCTAGCTAGCTGGAGGTTATTTTAATATTTGAATTTTATGCATGATTATTTTTAATTTATTTTATTATTATTGATTTTTCTATTTGACTTTTAAATCTCATAGTTCGTTTTAATATTTATTTTAATCCTATCTAGTTAAATAATATTAAGTGATTTTCCCCATATATATTTAAATTAATCCGTAAGGCATGATAAAGTACAGTGAACCTGCGAAAAGTGAACGCAAGGTCACAGAAGGCTGTGAGGACAACTTGGCAAGGATCATGCCGAATCACGGAGGAGCAATAAGCAGCACGAGACGTATCCTGGCGGCTGTCTCATCCTCAATATTGAGGTATGGCGTACCGGTCTCAGCTGCTGCGCTGAACTCTGCTGCTGCTCTCTGTGTCTGCTTGGGTACATAGGAAGCATGGAGAGGTGAACTTCCATTTCACGGGCATGGATGATTCCGGAAATACCTACATCGGTTTGGACACGCTTCATCACCCCTTTGTCCGGAGCGTGTGAACGTGCAAAAGACACCGGAATACGTGATTATCGAATGCCCTAGATTCAAAGAAGTCCGAAGGGGTATAACTGATATAACAGTGGACAATATCATCGAAGAGATGTGCCGCGACGAGCATATCTGGGACGCTGTCAACAGAGTGGTTACGAGTATACTCTCCGAGCTGCAAAGGAAGTGGCGAAGGAACCAACAAAGTAACGTCATTGGTTAGAACGCCGCCGAGGAACCACGAATCAGGTTTCGGGAGAAATTCCGTCGCCGGGAAACGCACCGACGGTGCAGACTGGGTCCACCGCCGGGGACCAGTTGAGTAGTACGCGATGTAGCACCGGGCTCGGGTCGTCGGGACGCCAGCGAACTGGACGTCAGGCTTCACCGGAATCGCCGGACCTACCTCGACACTCTACCGGGAAGCTCGTGAGTAGGCTAGATCCACCGCCGGGGATAAGACCGAGTAGACCGCGTCGAATAGCCAGAAGTGGGTCGTTGGGGCATCAGTGAACCGGAAACTACGCTCCACCCGGAATCTCTGGATGGACCTCAGCACCTACTGGCTGGCCCGTAGAGTAGGCTAGGTCCACCGCCGGGGACTAGACCGAGTAGACGAAGCGGGGAGCTTAATGGCTCGGGAGCAATCTACCGCCGGGGAATTCACGATAGGGTAGATTCGGTGCCGTGGACTACCCAACAGAATCGCGATGAAAAGGGGAGCTAATTGGATCACGAAACAAACACCGGCAACGAAAGAAATTCCGTTGTCGGGGAACTCTCAGTCGGAGTAGGATAATATCTGAGTTGATTTCGGTAAAGCTGGGAGCTAAATGGCTCAAGGAAGCGGGTATCGGTGTCGGGGGAAATTCCTCCGTCGGGGAACTATCGATCGGAGTAGGGTGAGTTCACCGTTGAGCACTATCCAAGCAGATCTTGATAAGGCCGGCAGCTGAATGACTCACGGAAAAATGAACTTAATAGCTCAAGGAATCAGCGCCTAAACGAGGGTTAATGGCGACGTGATATATGGAGACAAGAAATAGGAGAGGAGTCGAGAGTGAAATGAAAGCTCATAGGTCGAGTCATTACATGAACCAAGTGAGGCTCCGAGATGGAACAGAGGAAAGAGGTGAGACGAAAGCACGACGATCCCCCCCCACGAAGTAATACCTTGACGTAGTTGCCGTGGGGAAGAAGGGCGTAAAAGTAAGGATTGTTTTTAGTGGTTAGACACGAACGTGAGTCGTGCTATACATTTGGAAACATTTTAAAAAGATTAATGCTATATTTCAGATGCAATGCCACAAAATGTGATGAAGTAAAATTATCTTATACAGGATCGTGAAGGAGCAATCAATGGTATCGTTTCTTGCATTCAATAGCTTTTTAACTACGCTCACGGTCTTGATTTGCATTTTCCATTAAATCTCAGCCTAATAATTAATTGCAATGAAAATTGCACTTCGCTCTCTGCCTTTATGGATTTTAACCCATTAAAATCCAACGTAGCATTATCTTTATGGGGTATAGTTGCCCGAAGGCAACGCTACAACTTAAAGGGTTAAGTACACTTAAATTTGAGCTTCAATAGAATTCAGAATGGTAAATATTCCAAAGACGCTTCTGAAGGGAATTGGCAAGTGAACTTGAACAAAATTAGAAGATTCAGCTCGTTGTACCAGATTGGATTTGAAGTGTGAAACAACTCGTCAAGAAATATTCAAATATGTATCTATCCTAGGCTTGTAGCACTTGTTACGAATCTTCATATCTATCCTTCCTCGCGCGGGATCGGTTTTGCGGTGTATCCTCATTTTACTGAATTGAAAACGTGATCCTTTTCCTAGCTGATTTCTATATTCAATCAGCAATGGTTGCCGCCCTCGCTTCATCGGATAATTTTATTGATGTTTTCCTCGCTGAAAAACCGCACCAATAGATAAACACACAGAACAAGAAAGCATAATTTGAGGAAAATCACCAGAAACTGCCATTGAATATTTATTAATGTTTTATTTATGCCTTCGGGGTTCCACGGTTTCGCTCGAGAAGTCTTTCGACGCCGTCGTCGTTATGCCACAACCCAGCTAGAGCTAGCTGTGTACCTCAAACCGTTCATCCAAACCCGTCCCAGAAAGCAGTGGTAGTGTCTTCGAATGGTAAGACAGGAACTGGTACTAAGAGCAGAAACCCCCCCCCCCCCCCCCCAACTAGGTTAGAGAAAGAGAAGCACAAGAAACGTTTGAAACGTTCGTTTGAACAGCTGCTGAATGATGGGAATTTGATTTATGACAGAAAGGAGCGATTTATACTGCAAGCTTCATTTTTTTTCCTCCTGCAGCAGGAGGCATCCTTGGGCGGAGTTGGGTTTGGAATGATGCCGTAGCAGAATCGCCGATCGCGATGATGGTGCGGGTGTCTCTCCGAATAGGTCACGGCTTAGCAGCGGAAAGCAGAAGGATAACGATCGATGAAAAATGAGTTTTTAACGTGTTTACCAGTGCAGCATTAATCCCTCCCGTTGACCGTTAGCCGGGGTGCCACGCGGTGCCGGTGGGAGATTTACTTTTCGCAATCAATCGCTCTTGCGATAGATACGTTTTTTTTTGCATTCATTCTGTTTGGTGGGAATGTTGGTTCAGTTTGTACCGACAACGAGTGATTTTTGTGTACACCGAGTAGAATGCAAAAAACAACACTGAATTAAACCGATTTTTGGATTTATTTATTCTATTCCCAGCAAGCAAACGTCGTTTCTCATTTCGTTAGCGGTGGTTGAAAATTGTGCCCGGGTCGGTGCTGTACCGAGCGAATGTTTTTCAACTACCCTAAACCCTTCTTTCAACTAAGTAAATCTTCTTATATTTTCTCACAATAAACAAATTAAAAATACTAATTTGTTTCCCACAGATTCAATTTGTGCAGTGAAAATCGTTTCCTAGAAGTAGTGATATTTTTGTCATGACGATTATGTAGCGTTTTTTTACATTCCACCTTTAAGCTACTATTGTAAATTAGTCCCTTGTGTTGTTTGCTCTGATGAAACTGCAGCTCTATTTTCTGGACTGGGTGACATCTCAAGTTTGTATAAAACGGAAATATTATTCAAATACTTATTGAAAATAAGAATATTTCCAATCCAAAAAAGATGATCAAAACATTCATTGGCTTTCTATGGTGTTTTCGTGCTTAAGTGTCTTCTGAAAAGTTTCTGTTCAGCACATAGGCTAATGCTAAATTTGTGAATGCTAAATACCTTATTACTACCTAATACTAAATAGCTTATTGCGATCTACAATTCAACTATAATTACAACTAATTACTAATGTGAATAATTGTAAGGATAAAGACAAATTTAGTGCACCATTTCTATCAATTGCAGCAGTATAGCACGGAAGACGATTTGTTCACAACTAACAGTACTATCACAGATAACAGACGTTTAGGGTCGATTTAAATCGTGTGTAAATACCCGCTACTGAGATACCGAATAAATCAGACGTCTGAAACACGTTTGGCAAACGTTTGCAGATGGCGCAGTGATCAATGCAATGCAGTTAGAGTGCAGCTGTCAAACACGTATGGCAAACAGTTGCGCAGATGGTAATAGTGAAACACGGATTTCCAACGTATATCAATTTGAAGGTTTACACAGGTTTTTGAAGAAATTTTGTTCTAGCCTAAACGTCTGTTATCTGTGGTACTATAGACACGAGGATTGTTGTGTGGAATAAAGAATAGCGAAAACGATCGTCGTGATCATAGCTTCGATCTGAACTGTGTATATGTACATAGAGAGAGAGGGAACGTTCATTCAAGCAGCGGTAAGCTTGAAGTATTATCTTTGAGCCATCAGAGACATTTTTGCGAGATTTTAGGGGATTTGAACGTAAAATAAATTTTTGACAGCTTTTTGAAGGGCATAACTCATGTGTTTTTGCATTATTTAACTATAGAAACCAGTGCGGTAAAATATCAATTTCAAACGAAAATATTCGTTTCAATTGAAACCGCGAGTCTTTCAGTGTAAGCATACCGCCACTATATCAGTTGAGTTCTGCTGCCGTCTTCGTTTGAGTCACTCAGAGTTTACTGTCAATTGAATAACAGGTTCTGTTCATTTGACGTTTTTGTCTGTTTAGTTTCTATTGAAAACCTACCTCACATTAGCACGGTCTCAGCTAATGGAAGTGAACCATTTCAATGAACCGCTCACAAATGAATATGAATGAACACTCACTGACATGAAAATAACTCCGACCAAGATAATAAATACATATAGGGTAAAGGCTATGATAAGACGAAACAACTCAAGACGGATACAGGTAGGAACATTTTTTCTCTGTATGAGTGAAGTTGTCATTTTTTTCGATGAAGCTGATAAATCAGGAGGATATGAAAAAAAAAGAATAATCAAATGACGTAGTGGGCTTTTCTGTTACTATAGGTTTTGTTTTGGTTTGGTAATAATTATTTTTTATCAGTAGTTTCGAGATAAAAAGGTAAAACCCGGCCTTTTCTCTCTTTCCATCGTGCGCCAAAGAATCGGGATGCTCATCCGGATGATTATGTTTACTACCAGGGGCCCGCTGGCCATGCTTAATTTGACAAGTATAAAACAAATACACTCAAAAATGACAAATGTTCCGAATTTTTCTTTCTCCTCATCTTGGAGCAGTTGTCTCTGTATTTTTGGTTTTCTTACTTTTCTTGTACCCTGCTGAATAATTGTTGACAGATGACTGTATGCAGCTAGCGAGTTTGGCAGTGCAACCAATTTCTTTGTCATATTTAGATATGTTGCTATAATACACATAATAAAAACCGTTTTATTTACTCTCATTTCTTCAAAATGTATCTGGAACCAATCAACCCAACATTTTTATCACATACTACATGTTTCTAGCAAATTTGGCCAGCATAACAGCCCATTCATCAGAATCAAATTTGCCACAAAAATTTATATAGAGATGGAATACTACCAAAATACAGAAATATACAGAAATCGTATTACTAGTTGCCTTGTCTTGTCTTTGGATTAAACGGTCGAACTCGTTAAAGGTCCAAGATGATAGATAACGGAAATCGATGGTTAAAGTCATTTTAAACGAATGCGCAGTTGGTTGAGTGGTAAGCGTGACAGCCACCCATCCCAGTTGGTCTGGGTTCAATCCCAGCCGAGGTCGTCGAGATTTTTCTGAGGTGAAAATTCTTCCTTCGGAAGGGATGTAAGGCCGTTGGTTTCCGGTCCATGAGTTGATGGGTCGATATCTAGTTACTAACAAATATCCTCTCCCGTGATACTTGTGAAGTTCGAAGTAGTATATACGGCCTCTAGCAGAAGTAAGCATCGGATGAACGTTCCTTCTGCGATCTACGTTCGGGCCTGGCCGATGCCGGTTTTGATCAATAAATACTTTAGGATTACCAGGCGTTGCACATTGAAAGATGTTTCCCTAATCCCAAGCATAATTACCTTCTGATTCCCTGTGAAACTTCAGCTAGTCCAGATCGATAACGGAGTGGCAGCCAGGGGTGGTCGCACAAGTTCAAGCTCAAGCTCGATGGTTAAAGTCATTTTAAAATCAGAGATGAGGGCATCATGGATACCGTTTAAAAGGAGGTGAGGCCATTTTGAAATCCAAGATGACGACCTTTTATTACCAAGAAACATTGAAAACAACTATCAATATGGGTATCATTTAAAGTAGTCATAAAACACCGGAATTTATGAATTTAGGCCATCATCTATATCGCTTTTGCAAGACTGGTCATAAGATGACGGAAACTGATGATTGAGGACATTTTACAATCAATCCAATATGGCGACTTTTGGCTACTTCAAATCAATGAACCCACCATCGATATGGCCTGTTTATAGCATTCATGTCGAGCAAAATCTTTTCGAATTCTTTCTGATAGAGAACATCGACTATTCTCGTGTCTGTACACTGTGCTCGTAATGTGTTCCTATAGTGTGGAAGTGTTTTACCCCTTTACTATGTCATCGGAACAGGAAAATATTGGTAGAGGTTCAAAGAAAATTGCTGAATTACATATTTGATTTTAGCAATGAATTTGACAGTTTCGTACAATAATGATAGCATACTGCGGCTGTAATTATTTTTCAAAATTTCATAAATTCGCAGATTTCAGACAAAAAATAATGAATCTAGTAATAACAGCTTGTTGGACTATTGCAATGAAAAACGTATTTGGTAGTACGTTCATCTTTATTATATTTTTGTTGCAAATTTGATTCTGATGAATAGGCTGTTATGCTGGCCAAATCTGCTAGAAACATGAAGTATGTGATAAAAATGTTTGATTGATTAGTACCAGATAAATTTGTGCGAAATGTGTGTTAATAAAACAGTCATTATTATATGTATTATAGCAACATATCTAAATATGACAAAGAACTTGGCTGCACTGCCAACCTCGCTAGCTGCATACACTCATCTGTCATCTGGCACAAGAAAGGCAAGATAACCAAAAACACGAAGCCAGTTGTCTCTTCTTGTCTTAGGCTTACCCGGATCTCATTTGACTAGTGCTCACTGGGTAAATTGAAAGCGGATCTATTCATTTGAGAGGATCAAACGAAGGAGGTTGACTATGCATTGCGACTCATTTGAAAGCGACGGCGAGTGAAGAGCCATGAACCGAGCTTCAGATCCACAGCATCTGATGCGTTAAATGAATATGAATGCTACCGAAGACGACTGATTGACTGCGTTCATTCAGTTTCGATTGAATGAAATGAAATTTTACTGCACTGAATAGAAACTACACCACGTTATTTTGATTTATCAAAGAAACGGTTGATTTTATGCATTGGATTACTTCACCAAAATCATCCGTGTGATGAAATTACATGGTAAAATCGCCAGAAATAAGTCACTAGTTGGTTTAGTTATTGTTTAGATAACTGTTTGTCATTAATTTTTATTGAATTTGAATTTCTAATGCGATAACCACAACGACGCCCGTGAATGCACGCGATCACACTATACTCATTCGAAAGCTTTTAATTTTCTCTTTAAAATAAGCATATGGTAGTTTTGCGAAAAGGTGCGATAAGCAGTCAAAATTTGAAAAAAACTGTTAATGGAGACGCATGGTCATTACTGATGGTGAATTTGAATAATCACTTTATAGTTAGAATAATGACACGAATACATGCACAACTTTCAGACAGCATTGAGAACATGATCTACGAGGGTTTTACTAGTGATCAAGTGGAAGGAGCCGAATGGGAAGTATGGTTTTTAGATGGTGAAGATATTCAGAATGTTAAAAAATCAGTAAATATGTTCAACCAATTGTAATGTGTTATTAAATGTTTCTGGAACAATTTCATGCTATCTTACGTAGTAACTGTCAAATTGAGTGAACGCAGTTGAGTTCTAGTCATATTGCAAGACTATGTTGATCCAAATTTGTATGGCACTGATATATCTTAAGGGTAAGCGATATTATCCAAATAAAATAAGACCATTTTTAAATAAACCATATACGCGAAAAAAAGGTTTTTGATTTTTTTAATGTAAAATATGAAATAAGCAATCTAAGTAACTTAAAACACACCTGCGAAAATCGTTAACCATCTTATTGAATAGTGAATGTAATTAAACATTCCACTAAGACACTCAAAATGTTTGTTTTGAAAATTAACCCTCAAAAAAACAAGCTGAAATTGTGACTTCATGAAGAATCGCCAACCCAATGAAATCAAAGCCTCTTTTTGTCGTTTTATCGGCGAGAGAATCGAAGGCGCTCGATCAATTTCAAATTACAAGTTGATTGGAACTAGAGACCTGTAACTAGCCGGGCCTCTGAGACCCCTTGCCTTTTTTAGGGATTAAAGAAAATGTAGTTTTCATATCAAGTAACCCACTAATGAATTAAACGTTCCAAAATTAGTCGAACACATTGATCCGAAAAAAACTAAATATTCATGTCTGAAGCACCATAATGAGATATAAATCAATTCGATTCAATATAGAAAAGAGATTCAGCTTACCATAACTACCATTCAAAATATCATTATAAAAGACAAAATACTTACTTATGAGCCACCCTAATAAGAAGTAAAGTTAATTTATATTTTTATAACCAAAATATGAATTCAGCATACAAAAAATTCTATCAAAAATATTTTGAACCTTAGGAATAAAATTATTATTTTGAGCCACCCTTGTGTATAATGATGTTGTTTTTTTTACAAATGTTAATATCAAAAACGATTTGGCACACAAAAATTAATATACAATAAATTTAAAAACTATTTCGATAAAATATATATTTTTGAGACACCCTAATGAATAGTAAATGTTTATTTTTAATATGTTTTAATATCAAAAACGAATTCAGCGTACCAAAATTACATAAAACCGTCCTATTTGAGCCGATACGATAAAGTTTCGACTTTAGTCCACCTTTTGTTCTAAGTCGTGCCACTGTGCGGTAGTACCTGTCATTGCAGAAATGGCTGCATCCTGAAGCCAAATGAAAACAGTGTAAAGGGCTGTTCCTCTTGCATACATCTCAATAATTGGAATCAATTTTTCGACCTTTAAGTGCAATATTATGGCGCATGTTGCACACAAACCACATGAGGGCAAGTAAGCAAGTTTTATCCCGTACGAAAAACAGGTATAGTCTAGTTTTAAATGCCATTTTTTATATTGTTTATCGTCCAATCTATAAGGTGCTACACGATCATTTCAAAACGCCACGTCGAAGAGTTATATTGCAGGTCAGCAGAAGTCGAATAATTTTGAAGCAAAACGTAGAACGAAATTTTATAATTGGATGCAGAGCTGCTTTAAATAAAATAAATAAAAGATTGTAAAGCCATGCCGTAAAACCTAAGTAAAACTTTTAAATATGACGGCAAACAATCTACTACAAATATTTTCATTTCGATCGTTATTGAAATGATATCGAAGCTTGCTTATATTGTTTCACTATTTATAATTTTCTATCAGATCTTGGACGATTAGCCTTTCCACTGTAGAACAAATTGTTGTTTAATTCTTAGTGATAGAACAGAAATGCACAGGGTTTGAAAGAAGTTGTGAAAGTTGAGACTGGACAGTTGACTTGGTAAAATGACGCAAAAAGTTGAATACGGAAGAATCGCCTAAATCGTGTCGGAACTTAAGGGGGTTGTGTAAGGTATTATCGGCAAACAATTGGATTCTATATTTTATTCGATACAAAGATTGTTTGTCTATTCAGTCAGGTGCCGCGTCGATAGCATAAGTCATTAAAGTGACTTTACGCCTGTCCGGACATGCCGCAGACTCAGGAGATTCGCATTTAATGCCAAAAGATCCTGACTCCTGCGTTGCAGAAGACAAAGAGTTAAGTAGCTGGGAAACTCTAAGCTTGCTCATGTAACCTTACCCCACGCTTTTCTAAACTTTCTTACTTCAAATTCTTGCTCTTCCTTGAGTACTATGCCTCTTAATATTAAAAACTTTTTCACACCTTCCAGTACCTTGCTAATTAAATGTCGTTACAATATAAAAAATAAGAAGTATGTTCAGAGTAGTTTCGCTTGAAAAACATAATCAAATAAAGGTATTCACAGGGTCAATGAAATTGAAAATGAATGGGAAATGATTGAGCAACTCGGCTGTTTAAATGAATGATGCAAACAAACAACTGCTAATTGAACATAGTAGGGCATGGTTTGAGATTTGTTCCAACTTCAAGTTGAAAACAACCTGTTGAAAATTTGTAGCTAAGCTCGATAATATGCACCATTATTAGAAAAATAGTAAAATAACGTTTTAGCCAATTATGAATCTTAAATAATTCTTTGTATAAGCTTAATCGAGGATTCCAAAATTGTTTTAAAAAAATAAATACATCAGACTATTAAAGGGAGAACACGAAATTATTGCGACACCGAAAATGTCATGCCAATTTTCTTATAATGTTTAAAATCAAACCAAAATTTTAGGGTAGTTTTATACATATATTTACTTTAAAAATAAAAAAAAATTTAATCGATGGAGCCTTGAGTGTAAAATTGAATGGGTTTTCGCTTGATGCCCTCCATCAAAGTCTTTTCAGTGTCATCCGGTACCAGTTTCTCAGTTTTTTTCCATTTTCTTAACATGTCCTTCTCGTCTTTGACTGTCTTCTTGCTCTTCCGAAGTTCCCGCTTCATCATTGCCTAGTACTGCTCCACCGGGCGCAGCTCCGGACAGTTTGGCGGATTCATGTCCTTTGGAACAAAATGGACAGAATTGGCCTCATACCACTCCAGGACACTTTTAGAATAGTGGCATGATGCAAAATCTGGCCAAAATAGCGGAGCTTCGTCGTGCTGCTGCAAGAACGGCAAAAGGCGCTTCTCGAGGCACTCAGATTTGTAGATCTCGCCATTTAGTGTGCCCTTTGTCAAGAAAGGCTCACTCCTCAGTCCGCAAGAGCAGATGGCCTGCCAAATGAGATATTTGGAGGCGAACTTCAACATTTTCTTCTTCCTAAATTTGTCGTCCACTTGCTCTTGCCGGTGAAAACTCCAACCCCGGAATTTTCTTAAAATCGGTTTTTATATACGTTTCGTCGTCCATCACACAGCAGCCATATTTTGTCAGCATCTTCTCGTAGAGCTTCCGTGCCCGAGTTTTAGCCGTCGATTGTTGCCGCTCATCGCGGTTTGGGAAGTTCTGTACCTTTTTTTTATTTCGATTATAGAGGTTTTAACCTTAAGGTCATTCGCCTCTTCGGGTTAGAAAAATCTCTTAAGAAAAATTTCTAACCCTATGTGCGGGGTCGGGAATCGCTGCGCTGCGTACAAGGCAATCGATTTACCAACTACGCTACGCCCACCCCCTTCTGTACCTTGTATGTATGTAGTCCAGCTCTCTTCTTTGCATTCTGAACGTAGCTCTGCGACATGCCGATCTTTTCAGCCAAATCACGGCTTGAGACGTTTGGATTTGCTTTAATCATCTGCTTCACCTTTCCCTCCGTGTTTTTGTTCTCCGGTCCCGGTTTTTCTTCCAGCTCCTTTGCCGTGGTCCAACGTCAACCGCTCCTGGAACCTCTTCAACACTCTGGAGACGGTTGAATGGTGAATGTTCAACATTTTTCCCAACTGCCGCACAGTGGGGCGAAACTGAAAAAAGACGGTCAAAAGTCTTTCCTGAGTTTCACAGATGTTTTCATGATTTGATGTCTTCAGGAAAGTTTCCTAGGACTACATCCCACATCTTTTAGGATAACCACCTTAATTTTTCTTAAGGTGCAATTGTCACTTAAAAAAAAAAAATTTTTAGCTCGGCAACCAAAAATGTTTTTTGCGCGGAATCTTGTAGAGCAATTTATTTTGAACAACTTTGAAGAACATATCTGCCATCTATATATTTTTCCTTAAGTGATATGTACGTTGCACCTTAAAATCAATTTTTCAACTTGATCAACTATAACTTAATTTTTTCTACATTCATGTATTCTAGAAAGTTTTAGATACCGTCGATTTTCACAATAAAATATTCATATTACTAATGCTATAAATAATTGGATTGCTGTTAAGCGTGTAATGTACCCGCGTAAAAAGCAATTTGGGCGTCCTTCTAATTAGTGCTTCATACACTTCATTGTTTTTACATGTTGATTGTTTATAATAGAAGATATATTTTGCATTGAGTGTAGTATTCTGTATTATTACGTGTTGATTTACTAACGCCCGCTCTGTAGATACTGTGAAATATCGATACATTATACAGTATAAAAATGTAGGAAAACTAAAAAACCCGAAAAGTCCGGATTGTTATACTTCGCTTACAAATACTACATAACATGACGAATCTAATCATGCTGAGTTTTGGTTCAAAAAGTTTCACAATTTTGAGAAATTTTGTAATGAAAAAGAGTATTTTTTAAAGAAAAATCGATTTAAATCCCGATATACATGTTATACATCATTGGAGTCTTCAGAAAAGTTGTGTGTTTTGACGGTATCTTAAGCTTTCTAGAATATACAAATGTAGAAAAAATTAAGTTGTAGAAGAGAAAGTTGAAAAATTGATTTTAAGGTGCAACGTACATATCTCTTAAGGAAAAATATATAGATGGCAGACATGTTCTTCATGGTTGTTCAAAATAAATTGCTCTACAAGATTCCGTACAAAAAAAAATTTTTGGTGGTCGAGCTAAAAATTTTTTTTTAGGTGACGCTTGCACCTTAAGAAAAATTAAGGTGGTTATCCTAAAAGATGTGGGATGTAGTCCTAGAAAACTTTCCTGAAGACATCAAATCATGAAAACATCTATGAAACTCAGGAAAGACTTTTGACCGTCTTTTTTCAGTTTCGCCCCACTGTGTGCCGGTGCGACAGGTCAGGAAATTCCAGGTGTTTGGAAAGAATTTTTCTCTCGACTCGCGTTGGCTCACCTTCATTTTCGTTGAATCGAAAAACACGACTTCGAGTTTGACAGCATGTAAACAATTCACGTCAATGAGAAAGTGTGCAAAATTTGGTTGATTTTTACCCAATGGTAAAAAAAGTTATGCCCTGTTGAATGTGTCGCAATAATTTCGTGTTCGCCCTTCATCAACAGTGTATTTTCAATTAACTTCATTGTACTGTTTTTTAACATTACCGTGTATTGCTGATCAGAACACAGCAATGCGAATGGCAACATCATGTTACCAGAAGAAAAAAGAAAAAGAAAAAAACGATTTATTCCACCTATCAATGAGATGAGACATGTCTTACGCATATCACTGTTATATTATTCATTAGTTTGCCGAACACACGCAAAAGTTGGCAAGCAACTAGATGTGAGATAAGCACAGTTTCGAGTCTTGCATGAATAACACTTCGAATAAACTCAATACATTAAAAAAAAATAATAAAACAAAGAAAAATTTAAAATAATTATGAAGCAATAAAATAAAAAAAGTAAGTCATAAATGAATAATTTAAATCAAACTAATAAAATAAATCAAATTAGCTCAAAGGAAAATTAGACTATTAAAAAATGATGAAATTAAGAGAGTAAATTAAATTGTTTCAACCTAACAAACTATCATCCAATAACAAAAAGAACTGACTAAATCGAATTAATAAAATGAAGAAACCGAATAAAATATATGAACTGGTGAAAATTAACTATTTAATAAAATGATTAAAATAAATGAAATAAATAATATCAATAAAACAAAAAAAAAATAATTAATAAGATAAACAATATGAATAATATGAATAAAATTAACCTTTTCATACCTAATACTTTTTTAGCACATGGTTCCAAAACCGTTTTTCTTAAAAGTGCTAGAGTAAAGAAACACGAAAAACGTGTTTTATCAAGCTGGATGCTTATCTAACAGTGTGCCGAAAGCAGTCTACATTGATACAATTTATCTGTTTTCAACAATATTTGAAGACAACGAACATATATCAAAATACGTATAATTTTTCACCGATAACTGAAAATGTCTCTGGCAGTACTGTGAAATCCAATCAGAACAATTGCAATAACTTCAGTTCTACGGATATTTCTTGTAACTATTACCGCTCAAATAAACGGTGATAGCCACAATTATTAGTTTTAGTTTTTTGTGAGGAAATCTTGTCTAACCCCAAAGTTATAGCTGTTTGAAAACATGGTTGTTCATAAATAACAGGGTATGCAGAGGGTTATTAAAATCAATAAAATGAATATAATGAATAAGATAAACGAACTGAATAAAGTGATAAAATGAATAAAAATGTTTTCTTTTTATATAATTTATTATTTTTTGACGTAGGACTACGTCTTTGTTTTCGGTATAGGTGTGCACTTTGCAAATTCTACAAAAATGGTATGTAACACAAAGTGGTCCAATTTTAAACGCATATAATTCAGCCATCTCACGATCAATTTTCAAATTTTTTGCGCATATCGCCCCGAACTACATCTAAGAACAGATTCCAATAGATAAACCCAAAGATTTTTGATATCATGGCCAATATATATCGTCAAAATATCGCGCATTTACACGCAGACGATAGCGCTTCCCAAATCCAGCACGACAGATTTGTGTACCTAGCGCGCTACGCTTCTATAAATGCGTCATCATCGACTATTTAAAGAGCGGGTTTGGCCGGACAAGCTTAGTTGCTTGTTGAACGGCAGGCAGTGCAAATCGCTGCGCTGTGTGTTTTCACAGCCAGTGGAGCTGAGTTACAAGGCCGCTGTGGCTGTGGAGGTACGCTACTCAATGCTGTACAACACGCGACTGTGTTGTGCTCGTTTCCAGCACACTTTTATGTACAACATCGAACACAATTATTCGTACACAAAATCGCTTGTGTATTCGAGCTCCATTTGCAAACACGGTTAACATAGTGACGTGGTATTAGTTGTTTACGTGACACCACAATGAGAATATATCAGATTACTTGCGAGTACAGATTCTCTTTCGCTCTACCGTGATGCAATTCATACATATTTTGCAGTTTTTCTAATGTGAAAAAATCTCAGGGATCGAACGGAGCCTTTTTGACCTTTATCCGAATACGAGAAGTTGGGGTTATAGAGCCTTTTGTCATTCATATTAAATTTGATCATTTTCTCGTTCATATATCTCTAACATTCTTCTATCAATTTTCATAAAATGTATCTTGTTGAACGTAAAAAATTCTTGGGAATAAATCAAAAATAGATTCGCTACCGGTGAAATTCAGAAACATAAAAAAATTTGACATTAACTCTACAAATCACATTTTTTTTCATTTTTTGCCCTAATACCTCAACTTCCCCCATTTTGCCAGGAATGAAACAATTTTCATGTGATTCCTAAGAATATTTCACACTAAAAGTAGTAAATTAAATAATAATTTATTGTTAAATGGAGTTGATATGAGCGATATAATGATAAAAATGTGAAATCGAGACCTATTGTCAGAAAATTTGATGTTCATGAATTTTACCGGTAACGAATCTATTTTTATTTTGTTCCTAAGATTTTTCCACGTTCATTAAAATTGAGTGAAGAATAATAGAGATATATGCAATAGAAAATTGATAAAATTTAATATGAATGACAAAAGGCCCTATAACCCCAACTTCCCGTTTTTGGACAAAGGTCAAAAAGATACCGTTCGATTTCTAAGATTTTCTCACATTAAAAAAACTGCAAAATATGTATGAGTTGCATCACAGAGCAGAAAAAATATTGAAAATAGTGGATTTTGGGGATAAAATGGCCCAGTACCCCCTTTTCCCGTATTTTTCGAGAAACAAAAATATTCCATTCAAATACTAAGGTTATTGCCTTTAAAAAAAGGTATGAATCGTAATTTTCTGAGTGCTATTTCAAAAGTTATAGCATTTAATATATTTTTCCTTCATTTTTTCCCATACCATCAATTTTAAAAGCTTCAAGCGAAGTGGTGATGTGAAATTTGGCATCTGAGCTTACTTTGACATTTGTCACAATATGAGAGGGGAGGGCCTTTGAGAATTCAAAAAAAAAACTTTTTTTTGCAATGCCCTACCCTATAGGGCTACCCCTTGTAGTTTTTTGAATTGATTTGAAAATGATCGGTTTGTAAAAAAAACCGAATTATTATAAGCAACAAGTCGAAATTTTTAATTATAAAGCAAAAGCATATCTATTTCAATAAATTTCTCGATACAGTAAAGGTTTTCGCTCTTCATTATATATTGTATTTCGTCGAAATAAAGAGACAAGGAATAAGAAAATCACTTACATGCCGTTTGATTCAATTAAGCACAGGCAGGCTCGATGAGAGGAGGGGTCAGCCAGGGCAATTGCCCTGGGGCCCGGGTCGTGTTCGGGGGCCCGCGTTTTTACCCGAAAAATAGGTGAACACGTCCGGTATTCATAGAAGAGCAATAAAAATAGTAATAGTAATTTCTTTGTAATCATTTGCCTTATTAAATTGTTATATGATGAAAGCGTAAAAAATGAAAATTTTATTTGATAATTGACATTTGTTAAAACAAACGTTCTTAAGGGAGTTGTCTACTTTGTGTACAAGTAAAAATAAACGAGTTTTATTGCTTGAACCGACGGAATACACTATAAAATATTGAGAAGCCACTGCAAAGTTATTTTTGTAGAAAGCAATTAAGCGCCGTCCTCTTCTACGTTCGCTTCTTTGATGGCGGTGCCGGTTGTTGGTTTGGAGGCGCTGGGCGCGATTGTTGTTGAGTGAATATTTGCTCCTGACAGATCCGAAGATATTGGTTTTGTATTTGTGCAATCGTATATGCTATGCTATGCTATGACAGATCCGTAGATATTGGTATTGTAACCGTTTGTGGTTTGACATAAGTTAATGGTGTGTTGTTTACGGTTATAGTAGGCGGGCTTTTCTTAGCTGCTTTTGCACAATGTTTTCCATGGTGCACTGTCTTTTTGCAGAATTCGCGCATAGGGATCTACCATGGGCGCATATCCAGTGTTGTCTGATGAAACGTCCAATTTTCAGTTGAACTGCATAAAATGGTTACCTATGAAGGAGTTGGTTTGTACGGAAGCATTCTCACCACAAGAACAACTTTAGGGATACCCAGGAAAATGTAAAGGTTCAGCTGTTATGGAAGCCACTCCGTATTTTGTTATAAATTTGTTAGTCACGATGTCAGGGGTGTGTGAAGATAATTCGTGTAATTCTCTCTAGAGCCCTTGCCTATATATATACGGTGATGATGTTGTTAACGTGGCAGCTTTCGTTGGGGTGCTGCACGTTTTTCCACGAAACAAACGACTGTGTTTCTTAATGTTTGATATGGTGAATTTGAAGAGCGTTAACTTCTCCCGGATTGAGTATAATCTGCACGTTTAGTGTTCGTTTCACTTCTCGAGTTGCTGGTCTTACAGGTCATTCACAAAAAAAACAATAGCAACACAATTTGTCTGCAGTCGTTTTTGCCGTGTATCTATAGCGGAACGATTTTTAGCTTCTGCTCTGGGCGAGATGAGAAGGTAGGCTGATCCTTATCAACCGGTGATTAAAATGCAGAATCTTTGTATTTTGATAGTACATTCAAGGAATTTTCCCTCTAAAAATGCATTGTGTTGAGATAGAACGGTGATTTTGGGCCTCGTCAAAGATGCGTGTGATGTCTATAAGAACCCACTTATAATGTGCGAAATAAAGAAATCAAATCAGTTCAGTTCAGTCAACAGCAGTAGCAAATAAATTAATCCATGTGTGTCGCTTTGTTTGCACAGTAGAAGCAAATTATTACACTCCAACCCACTATGTCGAAAAAAAATGAGTGACGATTATAAGCAGAAAGTACCTTATTGTGGTCAAACTGTATTTCTGTTTACTTTTCAAGACGTTCTCTAAAATATATTGTCAAAAGTACAAATGAAGCTAAAGATGGCCAATGTTTACACCCTAAAATTTCACCATGTTAGACATAGTGTGCTGATTATGTTTCAGACCATAAATCAAGCAGAAACGTTTGTTTCGCAAAACGAAATATATCGTTGAATGTGGCAACATGAAGTCAGTGCCTCTGTATATATCGGCGATGCCACAAACGAGGTACCAATACACGAATTAGCACCGTGCACCTCAAATTACGTTGTACATCGTTATGTACACCCGAGTACCCGCAAACTATGGAAATTTTACCCGATTTGGATACCACGGATTAAGAAGTTGTCGAAATTCACCTGCCTGGCACGCTATCTGCGGATCTGGCAATATGAGTTAACCGGAGACTAATAGAAACCACGGAATCACGAGTTTTCCATGGCTGAAGAGATACTAACTCATGCTGAACTATAGGGCTTAGGTTTAAAAGGGCTCGTTAGTAATACACGCCTTGGGGCCCGACGCAGCTCTCGATGGCCCTGGGCACAGGCAACACTCCCGACTGTATTACATCGCTCGGACATCATAGGATTACCAGTTCATTTTGGTATTTGCTGTATGACGGCACACATCAACCCGTAACTCCGGAACCGGAAGTCCGATCAACTAAAAACTTGTCGGAGCGTTATATTGTTGATTTTAAACTAAGTTTGTGCATTGCGCAAATTGAGTGACATTATTTGACACACACATACATACACACAGACATTTTGTGTTCTCGGCGAACTGAAACGAATGGTATATTACACTCGGTTGGAAAGTCGATTTTTGGAGTTATTGCATAGTCTTTCTTTATATGAGAAAGGCAAAAGTCCTTCCCGTGTAAAACGTGGCGATGTAGAGGTATAAACGGTCTGCAAAACACGGAGTCCCAGTCTGCCATCGTGTACGGTTGAGGATGTCGTTAGGGCTCAAATCACGGAAAATGTCGACTCCAGGAACTTGCTTACAGGAGTTGAGATCGGTTGATAGTTGTTTGTGCAAAACCCGATTTATGACGAGACATTCTTCAACGACTCGGGTTCCCATTGGAGAACAGTTGTAAAATCCGTCCAGAAATGTACAGTTGCACGGAGCTTCAGTTTCTCGTAGAGTTGGGCCGACAAATGTGAAGCGCAGAGTTCAAGTCTGGCGATTGTATAGCGAGTAGAGAGCGGTGCTAATTTGAACTTCGACATCAACAATCGGACCGAAAGTGTGCCGTATGCTTCGGATCTGACGTAACAGTGTGTCTAAGTTCATATGCGCGTTCAGACGCATCGCCGAACAACTGAAGCTGAATGCTGACGTCGTTGGGTATCGGAATGATTAAACAGTTATCATTACACTCAGACTAGACCATACGTATTCCCTACGCACACTAAATGCCCAGTCAATTAGCTCCCAAGGTGGTCAAATAAACACTAAACAAACAAAGAAATTAGTTTGCTCTGTTCAAAAAAATGTCAGCTCCATTGGCATCACCCGCCGGATACGTGTTCCCTTACAATGTTATCAATTCAAAGAACATTTAAAATTATTTACGACAAAATATGCGCAATGCTGCATATATTAAAATTGTTTGCAATAAACTAAGATCGGAAAAATTAGTCCCATAACCAAATTGGTTCATTTTCAAAGATAGCACTGTTGATGAATCGCCCAATGAAAATAGGTGATAAGGGACACGGACGAAAATAGCAGACCACCGCCCAAAATTGGAATGGATATAACAAGATTGGAGAACAGAATATAGACATTTATAAAGCAGAGCTTTATCAATGTATGCAAAAACATAACATTTTTTTTAGACACTTTTATTACACTAACATAATTTACATTGAATTACACAATACACTTACTAGACACAATTTAAAACAAATTCTAATTCATGAGTAGTATGCCTATTATCTTGTTCTAAAATGAACATTACATAGTGAGCGAATAATTTTAGTAATCTGATATTTATGCTCAATGAGATATTTTTGAATTCAGGAACGAAAAATTGGTAATATTCTGTTCTGCTGTTCGAAATGGTGTTTAATTTTGTACGCAGATAGGACCATAAATAGGAAACATTTGGGCACGTAGCAAATTTATGCTCCAATGTCTCAACCGTGGTTGCACAAGTAGCGCAATTTGGATTTGATCGCCGTCCTATTTTGTGTAAAAATTGTCCGTGTGGTAGTTTTTTATTCACAAACAAATATAACGTTGATTTTTCTATTGGGTTTAGCCGTTTGGAACTAATGTTTTTCCAAACTCTAGTCCAACTAACCGTAGGATTGTCACGAACAATTTTAGGGATAGTTAACTTGTCTATAATATTATTTTCAATACTGCTAGATGTGATGTTTACCAATAATCGTTCTCGGAGTTCTCGGAGTGTCTCCCATGCCACCTTAAGGCACGGATAAGAGGATGGAATCACTGACGTATTTGCAGCGTTTATCAGCTGATGATATATACATGATGCGAGAGGAGTATCATCCATCGATCGCAGGAATCGATTACACAGAAGTGCTCGACACTTATGTGTAGGAATATGAAGACCCAATCCGCCTTTGCGCATAGGCTGAATAATTTGTTCCATTGATACTCTGGGTTTTCGCTCCCACATGAATTGGCCAATCAACTTTGTAAGCTTTGCTGCGTCCTGTTTCGAAATGCTAAGCATAGTAAGATTGCGAGGTTTGTAGATCCACATCAGTCGTGACATTTTGCGTATAGTCTGGCTCCAGTTTTGATCTATCATTTTATGTGATCATTGAGAAATGTTATCCCTAGGATATCGATGGATTCATTGACGTTTAGCCAATCTAGGGTTCACGCTGAACATGTTGCACTATCACCAATGTGTATTGCGATTGTTTTAGTCAAACTCAAAATAGCTCCAGAATATTGTTCAAATTCAATGAATGCTTCCCTCAATTTATCCAGTTTCGAGCTATCTACTACAATAACTGTGATATCATCCGCGTAAGCAACTATCAGATCCAAGGGGTCGTTACAAACATCGGTTAGTTTCTCTAGAAGCGGTTGGAGGTAGAGCACAAACAAGTGCAGGCTAATTGGATCGCCTTGTCGTACCCCTCGCTGTATGTCGAATTCTTGGGTTATATGACCGTTTACTACTACACTCGACCGTGAATTTTTCATTATTTTTCTGAGTAACTGTATCAAGCCATCATCAAAACGCATATCACTCATGACACGAAAAAGGTAAGAATGTTCAACTCGGTCAAATGCGTGGTATAAGTCAAACGAGATCAAGTAGCCCTGCTTTTTCTCGTGTTTTATTTCAGCGTTTCGATCTTTTACTGCGAGAAGGGCTTCGAAAATACTTCTACTCCCATTGGAGCACTTTTGAGAACAGTTTACTAGGTTATGTGCTGTCATTATACTCTGCATCCTATTTTTTATGATTCTACTGAGTATTTTGTAGTCAAAGTTCAGCATAGTGAGAGGGCGGTATGCATTTATCGTATTATCAGTGCACCTTTTTTTACAAAGAACAACGACGCCTTCGACAAACTTTCTTGGGACGTTACCACGGATCGCTTCATTAATGATTAAGTTCAGTTGTCGATGTATGATATCAAACGCCCTCACAAAGAAGTCTTTTGGGATGCCGTCTGTTCCAGGCGATTTTCCCGAGGCACTTGATTTAATTGCCTTGTAGATCTCTTCGGTGGTTATTTCATTTAATACATTGCGATTTTGCTCTGAGTCATCAGGGATAATTTTTGTAGTGGTTCGGACGGCACACTCTGGTACATTTCCAGCGGTATACAGAGATTGAAAATATTGTTGCACATGGGTTTCTATTTCCATGGAATTAGTCATCTGTGATCCTTGATGATCGGTAATCTTATTTATGAAAGAATTCTTTTTTTTTCCTAGCGCGTTCGCCTAATTGATAAGATGAAATGCTTTCGTTGTCAATGAAGCAATCATTCAAGCGGGTGAATTTGGATGAGAATTCGCGTTGCAGTTTCAGCATTTTCCCTTTGATTCGATTTATTTCCGAAATCATCGGTGCGTTTTGATAGAGCTGATCGTAAGCAATTTTAAGGCGGGAGTACAAGTGTTCGTTCTTGGCATGGAATTCCCGAAACGATTCATTTGTTTTTCTTTTGAAATAACTTTTGATGCGCGGTTTGGCATATTCGAGCCACCACGACATCCAGCATCCAAAGTTTCTCTTCTGTCTTGTCCATAAGTCCCACTTATGTTTGAACTCTTCCAAGTTCTCATCAGTCAGTACATGAGCACGCATGGACCAGTACCCGTATCCAGTCGCTCGTCCTAGATCAGGTAGACATATGCGGATTTTGCACACCTTATGGTCAGAGAACGAGTTAACGTGATACGTTGCTGTGCGTATGTATTTTTGGAGATTTTCGGAGGCATATATTCTGTCTATTCGCGATTTACTGTTTGATCTGATGAAACTGAATTCGATATTATTTCGATTCAACACTTCCCACGTATTGCAAAGGTTTAGATTTTGCACAAAATGTTTTAAAGCTACGCTGTGGCTGTTTGTACCGGACGCGTCTGTAGCCGATATTACACTATTAAAATCCCCACCCACTATCACATAACTTGCAGCGTTTTGAAGGTAAAAAGGGAGATATTGATGGAAAACATTTTCACGATATTTGTAATTTTGTACTCCGGATGGTGCATAAACGTTGCATATTGTAATTGAGTTATTGATTTTCAATGTTATTATTCTACCGTTAAGACTTCTCTGCACATTCGTTACTGGGATATGTTAGCACATACTATATACCTCTTGCAACAGCACTATGTCAAGGTCAAGTAGTCGTATGAGGTTCCCTAGGCAGCTTAGTTTGTTAGCATTCGATATGGCGTTGGTATTCACACTAGCAATATTATAGCTTTTAAATCTATTTGGTTGGTTCATTCAATTCGCTAATTTCAGTTTCTTAGGTATACCCTTCCCTCTTTTGGTTTTTAATACGGATCCACGCTTACCCGGCTTCTCGCTGCTGGAGGTATCACAAGAGCCATCAGACAGGCCACCTGATACTCTCTCTGTTTCCTCATCCGATATATCCATTGTGTTGGAATTTTTTTTTTGGTACGAATATCTGGAACTTTGAAGTTTTCGTCGATTTTTGTTGCATTGTCGCTTCGTTGTTGTTCTGTATCTGGTATATTTGTCGCAGGGGGTTCATTTGAGTTGTACGCCGCTACAGACCTTGTCGTAGCTTCGCATACGTTGATCAGGTTCATCTCAATACCATCACAATCCGAGTTCATGGGTTGACTTCTTTGTTCCTCTTCTACATCCAAGGTCATCGTCTGTGACGTGTTAGATGCCACCAATACGGGGAAAGCTTCTGAGTTTCTGTTTGGTTGTGGTTCGACAGAGGAATTAGTGGTGGTGGTAATCGCCGAGCTAGAGTTTGGGAGCGATGAAGCTGGATCTTTTGTTTGGTTGTTGTTCAATATTGATGGGCGCTGCATTGTCTTTTGACTATGTATGCCAACGAAGTTTGGCAGCAGTGCGCTTGCAGCTGCATTGGCGGTTTCATTCCTACCAACGATTCTGATGGATTGCTGTGCATCAGTTGCACCTCCAGTAACTTGGGCATAGCTTCTTGGCTCAGAGTTTCGACTCTGCTCGAGGCGGTTATTTAGGTCCATCTTTTGCGATAGTAGTTTCTTATTTTGGACGCATGTAATTCCGGGGTGTACCAAATTTGTGCAGTGTTTGCAAGTTGCAGGCTGTCCAAAGTACGTCAGCAGGGTTTGCTCACCCTGTACCACAACATAAGATTTAATGTGTTTCCGAAGATTCATCCTTGCTACTCTAATACCAGTACTCCTTGGTATAT
Organism: Topomyia yanbarensis; assembly: GCF_030247195.1. NCBI lineage: Eukaryota > Metazoa > Arthropoda > Insecta > Diptera > Culicidae > Topomyia > Topomyia yanbarensis. Next base: position 116,006,555 of record NC_080671.1, read on the forward strand.
AAAGTTTTCACCCCACATTAGCTCTTTCACAGAAATAACATCCCCATACTGCTTCAAGAAATCCCTGATGTGCTCAATGGAGACGTTTTCCGACAAATCGTGGAATTTAATCTCAACTCCGCCATCATCCATAACCAGCTTAACTTTGAACTTCACGTTGTTGATGACAAGATCGTGTTTGTCATTGTGTTTAGTCACTATGTCCTGAGCAGTCTTTAGATCGATGCAATTAACTTGAGCACAATTTAGCGCGTGGTTCACTTGTAGCCGCTTCACTGCATCAATGCTTAGCCCAAGAGTGTTATGCACAAATGCATGTGTTTCCTCGTAAGTCATACGCTTGGGAAGATTCGAGAAGTCGATTCTGAACGTGTTTTCACGGTACTTAATGGTCGACATTGTTGTGTGCATATAATATGCCAAGAAAGTAGTGTCGTCAGATGAACTGACGCAAAGGAAAGCTATCTACGATGTGAGATAAGACGCGCAACTCGAGAGCTGTTCTCACACATCTAGTCTGAACGGAGACTCGACCTGAACTGACATAATAAGTTCGAACTTAAAGCTCAAGCAATATTGGCCGATCATGTGCCAGAACGAAACACCCAACAGTATTCACAGAAAGTGATGAGCCGCACTTCCGGTCGATCCTCATAAAACCCGACAATTACTGCCCAAACTACGCAAAAAGTTGCCCGAAACACAATCAACCCAGCTGAGCATTACTCTGATCTCTCTTCAATTGTCGAATAAATCTTTCGCCTTTTAACCCAGCTGAGCCTCAAAATATCTGCCGGGAAGATTGATTACAGAAACGACATTAGTGTCATAATGCCCCCGCTCTGTTCTGGCCAGATTTGGCATCTTCTAACTATGTCAGTGCATGTTCAGAAACAAATAATGTTGATATTGCACCGAAAGAGCCAAGTTCACCGAACTGGCCCAGAGCTACGTCCTAACAATCGAAATTGGGCTCTCGTGATGAGAGAGCAGTCTAAATGCAAACACCAAATAACAGCCATAGAAAAATACAAAAGATTGAGGAACAAAGTAGCTAAATTGGCTATCTCTGATTTTCGTTGGGACTGCACATAACTTTTCTAACACGCATTTCGTTCGACGCTATTTTTGAAAGCGCTTTTTATATATCAACAAATTATGTATTTTTTGATAGAATAGACAAACGTCCATATCAAATTTTCATCGTTTAGTTAAATCTATGTGTTTTAAGTGTGCAAATTTTGTTGCGAGCAAGCCTTATTTTAACAGTTTCGGTTTATTAAAAAGGAAGAAAGGATAAGTCGTGGTCGATTTTGGCTGCCTAAAATATACCAAGGAGCTGACAAAAACGAGCCTTCACCATATATGTAGCTAGTTTTATGTATACAGTAGCATATTGACGTTTCCACTATAGGAATCAACTCCCGGATGAAGCCTAAATTTCTACGCTATCTACACATTCCTATTTGATGTCATGTCACCATCACCGACTGACAGAGTTGAAGGCAGAAATGCGCGTCCTCTGTCTTGATATATGCATGCGCTAATACAGTCCACTCTCGAATTGTACTTTTGCTTCACATAATTTGAAATTCTCAAGTTTCAACAAACCTCCTTATTTATCCGGTTTGATGGTGTATATAGAGATGAAGTGCTCATAAGTCAGTCATCATTCGTTAAAACCCCGACCTAATAGATATCAATTTGATCATAGCCTACATGTATGTATGTATGTCTCACTGTTTAAACTTCCAGTGCTTCCAATTTAATCATTATAGTTCATGAATGCGAGTTTTGATAGAAATTTTGTGCATACGTTCCAAGTTCCGGTTTTTCCGTAGACTAGAGAAAATTAAAACTTTTTTTTTTCATATTTGTAACATATATTCTCCTTTCACTAATATTATACGTTTGGAACTCATTTAACCGTACCACTAGCAAACTACGTTTTTCGTCGTACACACCTTATTCAACGATATGTAAATCACTTCAAAATCAAATTAGGCGTGCAACTTGCCCCCCAGAGACGCCATGCTTCAACGCGAATTGATAGTGCCATTGCAGCAGTGGCTGTACGTTACCAACCCAGGGTAGCCATTTCTGTCAACTAGGTTATCGGGACTCCATCAGTTCCGTGGCTTTTCTGTGCAGTTTGTTAGCAACCCAATCACCCAATTCCCTATCCACACAACCATAACACCAAGTGAGCGTATATGTTGTACACGACATAGCGCAGACACGGCAACCCGTTCTGGGGATACGCTTTATGTCTCCGTTTTCTGCGTCATTTCATATTAAAGTTTTGCATTGTCGTCTATTTATTCCTAGCTATTTATTCATTTATATAAACGTTTCTTTTTATATTCGCTCGCATCCCATCGAGTTGGCATTTTTGCGTTCCTTGTGTGATGCTGCTTGTTTCCATTTGGTGCAGTAATTTATAAAAGTGTGCTGCATACGAAGTGCACGTATCGCAAAAGGCCATCACATCGAAGTGAACGAGGGGTGTTCGAATAGGTTCTGGGAATGCGGTGCATAGCTCCTAGCTTAACCAAGCAAACTACACGAAGGATGCTTTCGTTGAAATTTCAAAACACGGACTTTGTATTTAATAATGTTATATTGATAAACTATTGCACGAATTGCTACAATACTTTCAAGGCTGCACCAGTTGTCTCCAGTTTTGAGAATTCGTCGGATAATTAAGTTTGCTTTTTGTGTTTCGAATTCATCTCGTCAGTAACTAGCACCATCTGGGTGTCTAGTTAGACGATGTATCTAAACTAGTACCCAAATTAGCACTAGTTAGACACAAAAAATTGCAAACAGTTCACACGACATATGTGAACGCCTAAAGCCACATGTCCCGAGTGATGTCCCGGATAATTGATTCCGAGGTGCGATTCGTTTACTTTTATGTTTAATAAAAATTCTCTTTTTCTTCAACGTGTTGGTCACCAGTACACATATATCTCTAATACATAGATTTTTTTTTCTATTTCATATAAGGAATTCCACGAAGATCTTTCCGATAATCTTCAAAAAAGTGACGGATCATCTTCTATTCTGATGAAATCTTGAACATTGACATGGACGACTAAACATTTTCCATGCTATTAAAAATCAAAATAGTCATAATTTTCTGTTTAATATTGTTGTGGTTTTCGAGATATATATATATATATATATATATATATATATATATATATATATATATATATATATATATATATATATATATATATATATATATATATATATATATATATATATATATATATATATATATATATATATATATATATATATATATATATATATATATATATATATATATATATATATATATATATATATATATATATATATATATATATATATATATATATATATATATATATATTTTGATTTAACCGAACGCTCATCACGACCAATATCACTCTGTGTATTGCCAGAACGTGAAAGGATTTTGAACGAAAATGCAAGCTTTTTCGCTGGTCCTGTCCTCCTGCGACTACGAAGTCATTTTCCTGATCGAGACATGGCTGCACAAAGACGTATTAAATTCAGAACTATCGATAGACTACCTCATATGTGATCGCAATCCAGCATCTGCGCCGTGGTGGTGGTGTTCTAATACCGCTGAAGAACTGCTTCGCAGGGTCTCTGCTTAGCTTAAACTGATTTGAAAATTTAGAGTAAATCGCAGTACTTAGTACCCTTCCGCATCAGTCTGTTTCTACTTGCTGTAAATACCTGAGGCCAAATAATGGTCAAAATTTGTATAATGCTTATGCCATTGCCGTTCAAACTATTTTGGACAAAGCCAGCAGTTCCGACAGTGTTCTCATCATCGGTGACTATAATTTTTCTCATTTTCCGTGGTCGCTTGACAGTGATTTGAAAAGTTACTTGCCTATTGACACCCTGTCAGCACAAGAAGAAACTGTCATGGAATCTATGGTTGCAGCTTCTCTATTCCAGATCTGCTCACTTACGAACGTGAACGGAAGGATACTTGCGATCTTGTGCTTGTAAACAACACCGAGGTAGCTGAGTTCCCCTTTGTGCTATGGCTTGATGTATGCACTAATGTAGGACATGATTTCTTTCAATCGAATTATAACCTGAACTTTGGTTTTGATTTTCGGAAACTTGACGAAATCTCCGCATTGATTCATCAATTCGAGCTACAGTACAAAAACGCCAGGAATTTCGTTTTTGATGATTATTTGAATCGAGTGCAAGGTAGTCTTCGTGACCACCCCGAAACGTTTTGAACTTTTGTGAATAGCAGAAAGCGTTCTGTTCTGGTAGTATAGTACACCCACTGACATTTTTCGAGGAAATTTCAATTCATAATCTCCAGATGAGGCTGTGGATCTTTTCGCCGATTTCTTTCGTGAAGTGTTCAATAGCGACTGCTTCACCCCTTCAGACGAGTAGCTGGCAACGTTTCTATCGTGCAATGTAAATACAACTCTCCTTGTTGTTAGTGAGGCCGAGGTCTTTTTCTTTTACAATGGAGAATACATTTACGTACCACACGGGGTGTACTGGGGGTGTGTCGGGCTCGAATGGTGACGCTGCCATTAATACCGACTAAACTCGATTGGGCTCCGCCATCGTTCCCCTCAGGGACTACCTCTCGGTATTACTTCTGGGAGGATGGGAGTACTTGATGTACTCATTCACTCTCGCTCACGCGTTCATACGTCCTGTATGAGGCTTACTTGGGTGTTCTCTCTGTCACACCTTGATTCACTCTCTAACACTCCACATGAGGCTGACTTTTGTGCTCACCCTTAACATACCGTGTGAGACTGACTTAGATGCTCACCATTTCGCTCCTCTGCCACGCCACGAGGCATCGATAGCTAAGTCCCAACATACTACGCTACGACCCTCCCATCTTGGCATGAGGCAGTCCACATATACGCCTATACACTCGCTCTTCTGCTTTGCTTCGGGGTGGCTGGGTTTACCCCTTACGCGGTTGCCAGTCGCTGCGCCAAACCTGCCTGAGCATGAATTCGCTCACTTTTCTGCGCTCGGGGCCTTTTTCGCTCCAACTAACCAATCACTAGTTAGTCGTGCTCGTCGTCTGTTGCTCGGTGCGCCAAATTCCCTGTAGCCTACAGGCAATCTGGGTGGTTGCAGTCGAGACTGCGTTCCACTTTTTCACCTATTGACACATCCGCTGAATAAGGGTATCAGGGGTTGTGTCCCAGCCGCAGACGTCGAGAACTGCTCTTCTTTCGACATCGAAACGAGGACATACGAACAGTATGTGTTCGGCAGTTTCGTCTACACCTGGGCAGTCCGGGCAGACTGGAACCTCCGCGTGCCCGAACCTGTGGAGGTACTGTCGGAAGCAGTCATGGCCTGACAGGAATTGTGTCAGGTGGAAGTGAACTTCCCCAAGGGGTCTTCCCACCCAGCTCGATATGCTAGGTATCAGCCGGTGGGTCCACCTACCTTTCGAGGAGTTGTCCCACTCACGCTGCCATCTGGCGACCGAGGTCACCCTGGTGCGCTCGCGGGCTCCCCTATTTCCACGTAGCTCAAAGCACTCCTCATCTTCCCGAATAACCAGCCCGACTGGCATCATGCTCGCTATCACGCAGGATGCATCGTGTAATACCGTGCGGTAGGCAGATATCACTCTGAGGCACATCACGCGGTAGGTGCTCTCTAGTTTCTGTAGGTAACTAGTTACCCTCAGTGCTCTTGACCATGACGGGCCGCCGTACCTGAGGATAGATACGGCAACGCCTGCCAGTAACCTACGTCTACTGGCGCACACCTTTGAGCTGTTGGACATCATCCTCTATAGAGCCGCAACAGCAGTCGACGCTCTCTTGCATGTATAGTCGACGTGACTGCCGAAGGTCAGCTTGTCGTCTATAATGACTCCGAGAGACTTCAGACTCCGCTGTGAGGTGATCACGACTTCTCCCACATGGATAACTGCATGTTGTGCCGACTTGCGGTTGTTGACGATAACTACCTCCGTCTTATGCTGAGCGACCTCCAGGCCTCTCGCGCTCATCCATTCCTCCACCGTGTTAATCGCGTGTTCTGAAGTTAGTTCTACCTCAGGGATTGACTCCCCGTAGACCTCCAAGGTTACGTCGTCGGCAAAGCCGACGATCTTGACCCCAGGAGGGAACTTCAGTCTCAGAACCCCGTCATACATGAGGTTCCATAGCACCGGGCCTAGGATCATGCCCTGCGGGACTCCGGCGGTAATCGGAACCCTTTTCTGACCGGCATCGGTCTCGTATAGCAGTACGCGGTAGGTTGTCGAAACACGCTCTCTTGCTGCTTTTAATGGCCTTGTTAAGGGCCAATTTCGCAGCGCGAAACACTTCACGGCGGTTCTCTCTTGCATCCTCGGTGCGAGCTCTTTGCATCCTACGTCTAGCTCTGAGGCAGGCTGATCGTAGAGCTGCAATCTCGGCACTCCACCAGTGCATCTGTCGTTTCTTGGCAGGGTTTTTCTCGGCATAGTGGCGTCGCACGCGCGTGATAGAACAGCTACCAGCGCATCCCCGCTTAGACTGTCGGTGTTGGCCTCCAGCCCCAGGGCCGCGGTGAAAGCTTCGCTGTCGAAGTGATTGGACTTCCACCCGCGTACCTGACAGGGATCTCCCGCCCTCGGATGCTGCACACCATAGTTGATCCTAAAGCGGATTGCTAAATAATCGCTATGGGTGTAGCCTTCGTCTACTCTCCATTCCATGCCTGGAACCAGACTCGGGCTGGCAAATGTTACGTCAATCCACGCCTCCACCCCGTTTCTACGGAATGTACTAGCGGAGCCATTATTAGCTAGCACAGTATCGAGTTTCGCAAGCGCCTCCATTAGCGCTTGACCCCTGCTATTTGTACAGCGGCTGCCCCACTCCACTGCCCAAGCGTTAAAGTCTCCCGCTATGACTACCGGTTTCCGGCCCACTAGGTCTGACGAGAGCCTGTCGATCATCTGGTTGAACTGTTCTATTGGCCACCTTAGTGGAGCGTAGCAGCTGCAATAGAACACACCATTGATCTTGGCAATCACAACACCCTCGGCGGAGGAGTGTATTACCTCTTGAACCGGGAACCGTCCCGTTGTACAGATTGCCACCATCCCAGGCCCGTCTGACACCCAGTTGCCGTTGCCGGCAGGGATGTTGTACGGGCTGATAGGAGGGCGACATCTACCCTCGACTCCGAGACCGACTGCCACAGCAGCTGTTGGGCTGCTGCACAATGGTTAAGATTTAGCTGTGTAACGTTCACGGCTTCTTCTTATTTGCCTCACCGAAGGGACACGAAGGTCCACCCATAGCATGATTACGGGCTTGCTTCTTAGCGGTGCAGATAAGGCATTTATGCGCCTTAGTGCAGCCCCGCTCCTTATGCCCCTCCTCGCCGCAGCGACGACATCGTCTGCGGTCGTGAACTCGTCCAGATGCTTGCACTGGAGAGTAATTTCCGCCCCTAGCGACCTAACCTGGGCGCCTTCACCCAGGATCTCTTGGGCCAAGGCCTCATACACTGTACTAGATTGTGCGCCTCGCTTCAGCACCAGAAGCATTTCGCCTGTGTTGGTGCGTCTCACGCTGCGCACGTCTTGCCCGAGGGTCGAGAGGCTTTCGGCCGCCCTCATCGACTTTAGGACGTCGGCATATTTGTCCTTGTCGGTTTTTAACCACAAGGCCACGCCTCTGTCTTTGGCCTTCTTCGCAGGCCGCGGTACCTCCGGTGCCGGTTTCTTCTTGGTAACCAGCGTCCAGGGGTTTACGCCCCCTGCCCCGGTTGCACCGAGTTGCTGGTACCTTCTCTCTGCCCAGCGGGGTCATTCTCGCCCCGGTTTACCTCGACCAAACGGCGTTTGGCCGTGACGGTTACACGCCGTGTGGTGTTGGTATTTTCACCCTCGCCTGGTGACCTCCTAGGGCGCTTCGCGTTCGGCGTCGTCTTGCGCTTGCCCTTGCCTTTGCCCTTCGAGGGGAACTCAGCCGCCGCTTTGAGCGACATGGCTGCTCCATAGAAGGGGAAGGGGAGGCCCCCTGTCTGGGTACCTATGTCGGCCTTCTCTCTTCCCTCCCTCTTGGAGGCCACTGTCTGGGTTCCTCTGTCGGACTTCTCCCGACATTTCACCCTCTTGGCGTAAGCCTGTTGTTCCTGTCTTGCGACACGAACAGCCTTCCGGAGCATCAGCAGGCTCCGTTTCAGCTTCTTGCTGATATTTTGCTTCGCGCTAGTGAACTCGATTATTGCATCGAGCTGCTCCACCACTTTGCGCATCGCGGTTAGTGGCCCGTCCAGCGCATTGGTAGGGCTATTTTCTACCACTGCTGAGGGGTCACTGGTGCTGTCGGATACAGCACTCGTCGCTCTACTACTCTCCCCACGGGGGGGAGGGGGAGACCTCGCCAAATCACCTCTAGCAAAGGGGTTCGGCACCTCTGTTTTTTTTTATTTTTATTTTTATTCACTTCACACATTAATCCCACGAGTAGCGCGAGAAAGAAAGGTCCGCCAAGCCAGCGCTCCTCAGTAACGTGGTAAGAGACGCTTACTGTGGGGGTTGCCCAGGTACCCCACAGGCTCCGTTAACGATCGAGCATCTTTTTCACCCCTTCGATCACTCATCCCTCGGCACGGATCGTTTCACGCCTTGGAATTGGGGTTATGACCTATTTTGCTTTACGTGGTAACCGCGGCCCAGATCATCACAACCATCCTCCTTTACCAGGGCTTTGGACCTGTAGCTCTGGTTCTCAATAGTTCCAGGTACGTATGTTATTACAGACATGCTACTATTGAGATCCGTCATTCGCTAGCGGAGTTAGGAGTACGCCCTGGCGCCCTCTATGCGGTCACATGTGGAACTAAAATTTTCTAACCAAAACATGCCTCGTGTGATTTATTATAATTCTTCTGAACATACTATTGAGCTAAACCAAACCATTATTTCACATAAATGTTTAGTTCATGCGAATCGAGTACTGATACACAACCATGCACTGCTAGGTCCCATGCAAAACTGACTCAGACATCACTTCGCTAAAAGCCTAATAATTTCTTTCAACAAAGCCGAATTGACTAGCAGTCGCCGACAAAGTTGTAGACAATTAAATTCTCTATCTTATTTTCACTTACAGTGATAATACGATGCATACAGTGCCACCTGGCGGCGAAAAGGCGGGCTAGTGGGTTTTTCCATGTAAATTGTTGAAAAATCCCATGCAAACTTCAGGCACGTTGATCCGGTAGCTAGACTTGTCCGATTTTCTTCTACTTAGGGGTGGGCCGATAGGGGTCATTTTTTTTCTTGTCACTCTAATGTACATTAGCAAATTTTCCATTGGTTTGATTCAGTAGACATAAAAAATGCGAAAACGAACGATGAAACTATCGGAAATTTTCGCCAGCTAACTGCACATGTATTGTATCTAATAGATCCCATGCCGCTATCCAAAATTATGTCCCGTGATAATTGTGAAGATATAGAGATATACTCGGTCCCCGTGACAACGGTTATCTCATTAACACTACTTTTCTTTGCAGATGAATGATGTACAAACTCTGCAAACTGTTGGACTAGACAGGTTCTGGTGAACGCTCGTTAGAATTTCGCTCGATGTGAAAATGCAACTCACAACAACAACAGTTTTCTTTCTGATTAGGATTACAATATGTTAGTAAGCATCACTTTAATTTTTAATACTTTTACCAAAAGAGTAACCGTTGAGTAATGAAACACAGATTGCTAGCAGCGTGTTTCGAGCATCCCTTCATCCTACTCTACAAAGCGGGGAGAAATCTTCGTTTTCCATCATCTCGCGCCAACGGCTGGTACAATTCCAGAAATGCATTTTTTTGTGTGTGCACAGCTTTTTGCTGCGCACTTCTCGACATCCAACAGCACTAGTGCATGTGCGTGCTTCAACTAGGAAGAACTTCTTTTTTGTGGGTTGATTATTCATATGTGTATGTGTGTGTGTGTATGTGCGAATGGATGTGTGCCAGGCACGTAGCCAGAGGGGGGGCTAGGGGGCTAAAGCCCCCCCCGAAAATTTTCAAAAATAAATTTAAGAAACAACATGTTTTTCGGTGACTCTTAAAAAAATTGTATCTTGTTTGGTTTCAACAAATTAATGCGAGAATTGTGAGGAAGATTGCTATTTCGAACCACCGAAGACAGCGGTCAGGATATCTACTCAGTATGCTGAGTGTGATAAAACAGTTCCCTTCATATTGTGTGACTCGTCGGAAGACAAACGAAACTGTTACTTTAATTCTTGCTGCGGGGATCTGTCGAATGATTGAGTCGCAGAAGCAAGAAGTAGTGCTCCAGCCAAATACGGAGGCTATTGACTTCAGGTCTTTTCGCATAAGATCGATCTTATGCGAAAAGACCTGAAGTCAATAGCCTCCGTATTTGGCTGGAGCAACATTAATGATGTGAAATATTTGCTGAAGGTGATTATGGAGGTTATGCTTACGAACATCGCCTTTAACGAGTTTAACCATGTCAGGCGTTCAGTGCTGATGCCATTTAACAAATTAGCCCAGGCGAAACCAGTCATTTTGCATAACAACTTGTAACATGTGGTTGATCCTCATATATATGGACGATGAGAAAATCAATGCTCGGCTACAAGATCTGATACCACTTACTTGCACCGTGGCTATTAAAAGATTCCTGTCACATTTGGAAAAAATGGTATTCATTATAAAGGACACATCTAGGAAGTATATTAATTGGTGTTTTTGTGGTGAAAATCTAGGTGAACAGACATATTTCCTCCAACCTGACCCTGCACGTAAAAACTGAATGCGATAGTATTATTTTACACATTATATCTTTGCATATACATAGTCTCCAAAACCATTTCCTGAAAAACAAACATTTGCCAAATTTTGGCTGCTGTTCGGATAATATTGACGGCAAAAACTGCGTCTAGTATCTCAAAATCAACGGTCGGCACCATCATTGAGGAAGTCGACACTCGTGACCCGTCAGAAATTCGCGAACATGGACATTAGAGTGGGACATGGTTATATGAAAAAAATTAAAGTTGGCTCCGAGTAACTTTTTGGGTCCCATTTAGCTCCCAGAACAACTCTGTAAATTTTTAGCTCGATCGGTGAAACTATATTTTTGCGCCCACGGTTTATAGTTTACATGGGATTTCGTATGGGAAAATTGTCTTTTGCAAATTAATTCTTCCAAGAGTCGCCCGTTATCTCCTAAAAATAAGTAGATATCTGATTTTTATAGGAAATTTCTCAAGGAAACAAAGTCTAGAAGACTGCAAAACGATCTAATGATTATGGAAAAAGTTATTAAGCGAAAACCGATTGATGCCCTGAAGATTGATGAAAATTTCACTTTTCATAGCATCACTGCTTCTGACGGTCTATTTGCATACAAATTTTTTAACTTTCTCTTATTATGTACAAAAAACCCTCGATTTATCCCTTAAACCCTTGCGAAGTGGCCAAATAGTACAAATAAACGATTTAGACACATTAAGAGAGGATTAAAACAAAATTGCGTATAACTGGACAACCAACAGCAGTGGTGCTAGAAAAAATGAATATTTTATCAATCGTCAGAGCATCAGTCGGTTTCTGCTTAATAACTTTTTTCTCAAGCGTCAGATCGTTTCGTGGTTTTCGAGACTTTGTTTCTTTATAAAATTTTCTATAAAAGCCACATAACGATTTATTTTTAGGAAGTAATGGGTGACTCCTGGACGAATTATTTTGTAAAAGTTAATTTTCCCATACAAAATCCCATGTAAACTTTAAACAGTGGGCGCAAAAATATAGTATCACCGATCGAGCTAAGAATTTGCACAGTTGTTCTAGGACCCAAATGGTAACTAAAAAGTTGCTCGGAGCTGGAATCTAATTTTTGTCCCACCCTAATGGACATGGCAGTAACCACTATGATGATAAGGAAGTGTACGAGATAGAAATGAACACCACCGCGACATTGTTGGTTAGGAAAAATATTTCTCAGCCTAGTAAATAGTTCTCCACATGCAATCGCTAGTTGTTCGCACGAGATCTGTAGGACAACCATTTACGTTTTATCACTTTCATTGTTCACATCATGGAAATATATTGAAGACACAAGGCTTCATTTAGCTAATGCATTGAACCGAATAAAATAAACGAAATATATAATAAAATTGCAGAAGTTTTATAGAAAAGTGAGCTCAAAAACTGTCCCAAAATGAGAACTTTATCGCTAGTGGTTGTGTCTAACAAAACTCAGATATTATGTTATATATTAGCCAGAATAAAGTTAGTTAAAGCATAAGCAGATTGAATTTCTGTAATAGGTTAGTGCACTGTACGCTTAGTAGAAACATCAGGCATCTCACTCAAGCGTGCTAGACAAAAACATTTCCGTTAGTTGATGACAATATAGTCGAGAAGACAGTTTTTGTTTTCGCGTCATTTTAATGCAATAGTATTTCTGTTGACACTCAATTTCATTTTATGCGGAGAATGCGGTCCGTATTTAAACATTATTAGTCCGCAAAGTAGTGATATTTTAAACAATCGAACAATAAGCAAGAAAAATGCCAAAAAATAAACAAGCCAAAAAGTGGTAAAACAGCGGTTTTTCTGAGGTGTTCATCAACCCAAGAATTGTATACCGTCGTATATTACTAATGTTGTTCACATACAGAAACGTACATAGTAGCGGTAGGACTATCTGTTGTGATTTTATCCTTACTTTTCAACGGATGTCAATAGATGCTAAACCACATATTAGTCAATCAATCATAATAAACTTAATGTTGTAAGCAGCAGCATTTCTGTCTCTTTCGATGGTTTCCAATTAATGTCCATGTAAGTCTAAAAACGACCTGACGATACAGTGAACAAACATCATTAGCCTATCACGGAGAGCGACTAAAATGATGTAACTAGTTGAGTCTACAGTCAATAAATTGGGATTAATGTTTCGATTTCATGTTTTAGTTTTATTTGTGTTCGTTATGGAATAAAATGAGAGAGATGAGCAGAGATAACGAAGAAAAAGAGAGAAAAAATAATAAATAAATTGAAATCGACCCAAGAGCAGCTGTTCTATATTTTCTGGGCACTCAACTACAGAACAACAGAAATCATCAAAGAAAGTTGGCCTTACACCTACGTTATTCTTCGACAGAGGTGAAGTAAGTGCGATGTATACCCGTCCATATGTCGGAATAAAGAGATGCTGAAATTATTGAGCTTGTTCATATTTATAATATTTCTTTTTTTTTCAATCTAAAATTTTATTTGAAACGGCTCAATGCGTTAGCACAACTGATCCGTGGGTCTTTTAATTTTTTTTACAATAAGTAAAAAAAAATTCTAAGAATGTCGGTCTGCCAGATCTTGTTGACGCAGTTTGCTGCTGCGTGTTGAGATCTTTTTCCTTGGCGGTGAGGCCGCTTGGTGGTCATTCAGTCTGCCTTCTCTCGCGTTATCGTTCCCGTCCATGTCGTCATCTGTACTGCTTTCTTCCTGTTCACGATCAGAGGTTCTTATTTGTTTCTTGTTCTTATGGGTCGCTGTTGTATATCCGTCTTCATCGATATTTGCTTCTTTATTGGCGATGCTAGTTGTTGGTTTGGGAGCGGTTGTCGTGGTCGTTGTACCTGCATTATTGGGTAATTGGATCGTTGTTTTAGGTTTATCTGAAGGTATCGGTGGCTGCATGTTAGAGTTGGCTGTAGTAGATGAGTTTTGACTAGTTGCTTCGGCGCATGTTTTTCCGTAGTAGGCTGTATAGTTACAGAATTGGCATGTTGGGGTCTGCCCGGGATATGTAATTAGCGTTGTTTGCTTATAGGTCACGCCATCCTTCGGTGATTTGCATTCGATAGTCATGTAAGAAGGTATTGGTTTAGTCACTCGCATTCTCACAATACGAACGCCATTGGGAATGCCGGAGAAAAAATTTCTCCAGGTGTCATTCGTAATAGATTCTACTTCTCCATATTGCGACATTATTTGTTTGATGAAATCCTCCTTCGTGCGCGGGGCCAAATCATGGATACGCACGTCCACCATGTCGTTTTCCATATGCACGGGGATCTTGATTCTGGTGTTATTAAATTCGACCTCGTGTTGCATGTTGTTCTTTGCAATAAAGTTTTCGGCCTGTGCTAAGCTTCTAAACGTGATCAAAACACAGTTTTTACGTGATGTAGCTGAATGTAGGTAACTTCAGCGAGATTAAGCTCCATTTTCACTTTAACTAATTGTTCCACTTCCTTAACTGTTCGTGTTATCCCGTAGCACAGGCACTTTTGCTTCATTTGGCAAACTCATTTTACTTCGCAGCCGGGGGCAACGATACAATTTGTATGTGTACTGATATAGAACAATAGCTAGCTTGATTCACTGGTGCCTGTAGCCTGCTATAGCGTAGCAATTTTTTTTGCTTCTGCTTTTTGCGACATCAGAAGGTAGACCTTCTAGTTCTTTTGGTAATACATTTAACAAATTTCACGTACCGTCAAGTCCCCAGTTACCGTGCGTTTAGGTGGATTTGACGTGACTTCAAATCCTTTTTTTTTATCAAAATGAAAACCGCCCTCATAGTCACCGTAAAAATACCTATCTAAATACGTCACAATTTAGAAATAATATAAAACTATTACCAAATACAAATTTGTATTTGCTATTACCAACAAAACGAGAATAAGTAGTTGAGGACATTTGTTTGGCACCAGTGCACGTTATATGATCAACTTACGGTGTATTTAAAATTTTGATTCAACTTTAGTTGGAATGTTTCAATAAAACGATGAAACGAAAGGATTTGGGATCTGGATCTCTCCGATGGATTTAGGGAGCTAGTTCTTTAAATTTCGTGATTTTGAAACTGCACGGTGAACGACACATGCACGGCGACTGGCGATTTGAAGGAAAATTAGAAGATATTAGTAATCAGTGTTTTCATTCGATTTGTAGACAATTTTCTTTAATCAATTAAATTGTGGGCAGTTTCCTTCAGTTGATTTAATCATTTAAATTTATATTTTGATCCTATTGATTACCAAAAATCCTTCCTAACTGGGGTTCTAATCTACCCGACCAAGGCTAGTCTTGAAAATAGTTTCATTTAAATAGAATATATCAAAAATTGTGTTAGCATGATGCCTTGGAACTGGTAATACTCGCAGAACACCAGACAAAGAAAATAGAAGTTGAACCGTCTCTGCGCATCTACAAATCGCTTGCTAAATCAGAAGATTTTGTACGAATTTCGACATTCTCTTCGTTCGAACATTTTATGGATATTTTTCTACTCATTTCGGTTTAGCATCTTCTACGCCTTTTAAAGGTGTAGCTTGGAACACCTAGTGTTTTCCAGCACCGTCAAGCATTGTCATATTCGGTTAGCGCATAAATACTGTGAACTCTAGAATATACTTTGTTGTAACGAGAGTAAGTACTATAACCTTTCTTGTGACAATGAACATATTTTTAGGATTGTCTTTGATTTGGAATTGATTTCATTATGAACTTTTCAAAATTTAATTTAGTTTCTAGTGACTATATCAAATTGTCAGAATTAAAAGCTTTATGCAAATTTTTTTAAGCCCCTCCCGAAACAAAATCCTGGCTACGGGCCTGATGTGTGCAACTATGAAGCAGCACACAAGCGAGGTGATGCTCACTCGCTGGATGGGAGGAGGATTTTCCGTTCAGTTTTCGGTAAGAGAGGAAACAGTTTTCCTTTTCCATTTGTTGCAGTTGCCACTTGACGGAGGACATCGGCTGATGGTGTGACGTAAAAGTAAGGAATGCAAAAGCTCAATATCAGAAATGTTGCGCGGAAGAGGCGGACGTCGAAGGAGGAGTTGCTCGGGAATGCATTGGCGGATTGTCAGGTTGAGGAAACGCACGTGACACGGAATGCAATAGTGCAGATAAAACTTTTCTCATTCTCGCCCCGATTCATACATGCTTGCTTGTTCATTTGCGGCCCCTTTCCCCCCCCCCCCAACAACCAGATCTGTCCAACTGTACTCGAAACAGATTCCGGTGCTGTCGTTAGGAAGAAAGTGATACAAAACAGCGGAGAGAGATGTGATTTTAAAGCCAGCATAAATGCGATTGTTGATTCCGGAAACTTTTTTTGCCGTACTGCTATTTGGTTGTCTATTTTGCAGTGGATAAAAATTTGTTTCCGCTGAAAGGAAGCCCTGATATGGTGTATCATTTATTCATATTTATTTTGAATTGGTAAAATTTCTCGGTGAATGCTGGTTTGTACATCTGTTTGCGCAGATTGTATAGAGGAAGTAGTTTAGCTTTGATTTACAAAATAAATATTAAACAGTTTTCCATTCATTTATACAGGAATTACTTTCCCGTCATGCTAATATTGTTTATAGGCAACGTTTTAAAGCAGCTAGAACTTTTGTTTTTGGCAGAATTTTCTCACAAAACCAGTAGCTGGTAGCCACAAGCCACAATTACCTTTCACTAGGTTTTAGAGGAAGGTTCCGATATTTGTAGCTGACCTGAACACAAAATAAAAAGAGTAAGAGCACAATTTTTCCTGAAGTTCTACCTAATTAAGAATCCGACACTATCATGAACCAGCTGGCGGTGGTGTCTGATCGAGATTGCTTCTTGATAACAGACATTTTAAAAATTTGTTGAGCCAAGTCGTCACAAGACTTAGCCCTCCAGGACTGGGAACAAATCTTCAACATTTGAGATATTATATATCGTCGCTGTTGTGCTATCTTATGACAAGCGCCATTTAGCGCATTTCGAGAAAAACGATTTTTAAAGTTTGAGATTGAATATCTTGAAACTAATAAATGGTAAAAACAATTCAAAGAAGATAATTAATGCTTCTTTCTATTCTGTATTAAACTCTCAAATATTACGATGTTCGGTTGACTATGATGCGAGTTTTCACTATAAATGTAAACAAAAGTCGCACTCACACGTGTCGTAGGCGTGTATTGATGACAAAATGTGTATGGCGTGTCATAATTGTGCATGGAAAATTTTCCATAGAAAAAAAGCATCAATTATTAACTTTTATTAATATCTACGGCTTTATTCGGCCTAGAAACAATTTTGAAGGAAATGGAGCAAGCAATCTAGAAAAATAGTAATTTTTAATTACAGTGTTGCCAAACATGAAATATTGCCAATTTAAAAGTAAAATTGCGTATTTCTCGCAATGCATGTATTTTTATTTTGAAAATTATTATGCCATTGTATTCCTCAGACATATTAACATATAAAAACATCTAAAACTTCTACAGTACTTAAGCGAATCCAAAGATACAGTGATTTTAAGCAAAAAACTGACAATTTCTCATCACTTTTTTCGCTATACAAGGTACATGCATCAATGTTTGACTTATGGACGGACGATCACTTTATATTCTATAAAGTGAAAGCAAGACATGTAATAAGTTATTTAGCCAACTAATTTTATTTTAAAGTATTGTTTTCGATTAATTTGGATTAATATACTTATGTTTGGTTTAATAATCAAGAAACATAAAACTAAATTCTCTGCGTGAAACTTCAGTCAACTTAATACTGGTTTCGGTAAATTCAGACAGAAATAACAACTGAATTTGAGATTACGCATCACTGGTGCGTATACAACAACAAAACTCCAATACAAGTCCAGTAATTGAAGCCTGCTGAACGGTCTGTTGGACGTCGTCCAACGTTGGTCCAACAAAGAACTAGCATTGGACGATTTTGAAACATGAATTTCTTAGGGGGATGAATTTTGCATACGTTACGAATATCAAAAATGCATAACTTTTTATGCGCACGACACCAAGAAGCGTGCGTCAGTAGCAGTATCATCATCGTCATCATGCGCTCTAAAGATATTGTGTGGTGAGCCAATCAGAAATTAGCAGAATCTTGATTCTTGGATATTTTTAGCTATAAATATGCTTGTTCTAACGGATTAAATGATTCAGTTTGTTATACATCATCGCACAGTAAACTTTTTTCTCTTGTTTGCTTGGTGGAAACATCATCCAGGATCTTCATTTGATTAGATGATTCTTCATCATTGTTGGCGTTCTACCGAGTCGCTTAAAGGCTGTTCAATGCATCTACTTCGTAAAGCATTGTTACAATTTTCTACAATAGAGTTTGTCAGCTTTTTGACCCGATTTTGTTAGCCACATTTAAGAATTAAGACAAAGTCTTCTGATTTAATTCCCCTATGTTACACTATGAAATTGAAGCGAAAGCCTTTGCGTAAGTGTGTTATGAATTCAAAATGTCGATGTTATGAAAGTTTTTAAAAAGTTTCAAACTTTTTTCAAACTGATGCGATAATAGACTGATTCCGAAGAATACAGGGTGTTTGGTTCATAGTTAAGAACCTCTCAAGGGGTGGTTAACTGTCTTATTTGGAGAAAAAAATCGTTCTACACATACCATCAAATCTCAACCATTACAAAGTTATTAGATCAGCTATGGCAGATTATGCACGAGTACGGATCCCCCGACAAACTGACGCGATTAGTGAAGGCGACGATGGATCGGGTGATGTCAGCCCGGGGACAACTTGACAGCTCCCATATATTGAACTCATAAGCAAATTTTGTGGTGATGTCATGGCGGCTCGAATGGAACAAAATTTAAAAAAGGTGCATCCCATCTATTATTTTCTATATCTGTAAAAAATGAACAATTTAAGCATTTCTATCACCAAATTTATTTCGCTGTTCAAATTAGAAACTGTCCATACAGACCATAGATTCCATTTTGGATCTAAATAATCCAAGAAAAATAAATCGATTTTCAGAAATACAAGAAGATGGGTTTCAAAATCGAGCCACTTCGACTTATATTGAAATTTCCGAAAATCTTCAGAGTCGAACCAACATGAAATCCTCCGGTAGACGCCATTCAATTAGTTTTCTGTCGGGCTGGAGCTCAGTAATATGCGAAATGAATTCTGATGGGATCCGTACCAAAACCATCGCAAAATCTTTTGGACAGAATTATTGCAAAAGTCGAACAAAACTCTGGCAAGAGTCCAACATAATTGTATGTTGCTGGCAGCATTCATGCTAAAACCGGGCACTACCGGTTTGCTGCCAGAATTCTGGTAAAAGCGCACAAATTTTGCTAACTGTGTAGAAAATCCTACATATTTCGTTTATATTCCCAAACAACATTCTAGAATTCTTGACGTTCTTAATTAATTTGAAACAAGATGTCATATCTCGAAAAACATATGATTACGGCCTAAAATCCAACTGTCAAAATTCACTTTTAGGGGAAATTCCGGCCAAACCGTTACTAGCTGAACACAGTTCACAACAGTTTATGAAAGAGAAAACTTTTCTCTTTCGTTTACTACCAACATCTGTGTTTGGCATGTAACGGTTTGACCGGAATTTCCATTCAAAGTGGATTTTGACAGTTGGATTTTAGACCGTAATCATATGTTTGTCGAGATATGTTCACGAATTGTTAGGCTTGGTGATTTACTTTCATTGGCCAAAATGATTTTCATTCATATTTCTCGGGCAAAAAGCACAAATGATTTACCGATTACACACTTCACACAACAATAAAACCAAAAAAACAACGACTTCCAGTTAAATTTATTTATTATTTATGTACCTTGCTGAAAGTTTCCAGTTAGGGATAAATTTATTCTCTAATAATTGTTTTCTTTATCCACATTTTGGAATACGCTTTTTCTAAATGTTGTTCTTGCTGCATTGACAGCGTTCATAACACACGTAACGAAACACGCTTTTCTCTTGAAACTATTTCGTTTCGTTGTTCGTGGTACTCGTACGGAGAAGGCATACTAGCGCCACCATCAAATTAGTGGTACATATATGAAACAAGCACTATCTGTCAAGTTGTCCCCGGGCTGGGTGATGTGCGTAGTACGTGTCTCAGGGACGCTCTCGAGTCCCTTCGAATCACGCAGAGGGTTTGGCAAGGTGATGGTCTCTCGTGTCTATTATTCAACATCGCGCTGGAAGGTGTAATAAGAAGAGCAGGGATCGACACGAGTGGTACGATTGTCACAAAGTCCGTTCAGCTACTTGTAGGGTTACCAAATAGACTGAGAGCAAATTAAGGACATCCCTGCCAAATGTTTTGCCAGTTATGTCACTTGATCCAGAATTCTGAAAAAAAACAGTCGAAATTCTGGCTAATTTTCCAGCGGTTGAACTGGGACGTTGTATCTCAATAGAGAAAAATTAGAATAGTATATTGCCAATACCGAACTTTGGCCAAACCTCATATGGAGCTATCCAACAAATTTTGGTTACTTCTGAGTAAAACAAATTTTGGTTGCCATGAGTCGCAGAGAGTATGCATTACCAAAAAAAATCGCTGGAAGAAATTGAAATTGATTCATTTGGAATAAAGTTGATCTGAATAATTTAATACAGGGTGATTCGTCATGACGTTTTTTTTAATCTAGTAAAAAAATTTAAAAATTCCGTAAATTGCGAATTGTTTATTTGTCAATCAAAAGAACATTGTTTGCCATTTATTGTTTGAAAACAATTTCTTTTAAATGTTGACCATGTTGGAGCTTCAGGTAGTCCATTCGACTGGTCCAAATTTTAATGACGGATTCGAGTTGGTAATGTTGGTTTCCCATGCTTGGGGATGTCACCCCCGCTATGTTTTCTTCACAGCGTGCTGGATGTGGTCGATTTGTTCGCTAATCATCCAATAACGAGAACTACAACGCTTACTTTTTGGTTGTATGGTGAATAGTTGAGTCAGTTGGCCGATTATGTCGACCATATTATGGACGGAGTGCACTAAACACATTTCCCATAGATCGCTGATTTTCGAAATATAGTTGAACAATTTGAAGATGGTGAGCCAGTGTAAGTCGTTCCATTATGAAATAGCAAACAATACTAAACTACAATAACACGACAGTTTGCAGTTAGTACCTGTTAACTACTGGAAAATGCCCTGTTAAAAAACTTCATGTTGAACCACCCTGTATATGCCAAGGTTTAAGACTAAAATTAAGGACATTTGAAGTAAAATAAGGACGCTTTCCAAAAACTTCGAAAATAAGGACATGTCCTTTAAAATAAGGACGGTTGGTAACCCTACTACTTGACTTCGCCGATGACGTTGATATTATTGCACGAAACTTTGAGAAGATGGAGGAAGCCTACATCAGACTGAAAAGAGAAGCCAAGCGCGTCGGACTTGCCATCAACACGTCGAAGACAAAGTACATGATAGGAAGAGGTTCACGAGAAGAGAATGAGAACCGCCCGCTTCGAGTTTGCATCGGTGGCGACGAAATCGAGGTGGTTGAAGAGTTCGTGTACTTGGGCTCACTGGTGACCGCCGACAATGATACCAGCAGAGAGATTCGTAGACGCATCGTGGCAGGAAATCGTGCTTACTTTGGCCTCCGCAAGACACTTCGGTCGAACAGAGTTCGCCGTCGTACGAAGTTGACCATCTACAAGACGCTGATTAGACCGGTAGTTCTCTACGGGCACGAGACCTGGACCATGCTCGTGGAGGACCAACGCGCACTTGGTGTCTTCGAACGGAAAGTGCTGCGTACCATCTACGGTGGAGTCCAGATGGAAGACGGCACATGGAGACGGCGAATGAACCATGAGTTGCATCAGCTGTTGGGGGAGCCGCCCATCTGTCATCCCGCGAAAATCGGACGACTACGGTGGGCCGGGCACGTAGCCAGAATGTCGAACAATAGCCCGGTGAAAACGGTTCTCAATTGCAATCCGACCGGTACAAGAAGACGTGGCGTGCAGCGAGCACGATGGATCGACCAGGTGGAAAACGATTTGCGGACCCTTCGCAGACTGCGTGGTTGGCGACGCGCGGCCATGGACCGAGTGGAATGGAGGAATCTTTTGTATACGGCACAAGCCACTTCGGCCTTAATCCGTTAATAAATAAAAAAAACAAAGTTATTGAACTTTTTGTGTTAAAAACTCATTTGTCTTAAAATACCTCTAACTCAAAAAGTATACTTTGTATTTCAAATATTTTAGATCCATTGGGAAGGTGAGAAAATTTTCCATTGAGTGATGCCCTCATATGTTTCAGCTAATGAGTTTAAGTAACCTTTTCAAAGTAATTTATTGAAAATTGAACAATTTTAATCGATTTTTCGTTCATTTCGTGAAAATCCTAATAGTTAACCTCATCATTTTAATAATCCAGATTGTTAGTCTTAAAGAGCTGCATAATTCGTTCTTTGACATGATACACTTACCTTTTCTTATTTTCATGAGTTTGGGTTATTCAACTCGGATATTTTTATCTCATTTTCACTAATACCAGCTCTAATTGAAAAAGTGTGGCACTTATTACACTTTTTTTTCTTTTTATTCAAAAGCCAGGAAAATTTTACAGAGAAAAATGTATTAATCCCTTTCAGTTAAGTGAATTTAGTATTCTTTTAGAAGTAAATTAGTTTAAAGTTAGTGCTATTATTAGCAATTTCATTAATTTCCTTAAAATAGTAAATAATAAACATCACCATTATTATCATGGAAATAATGCATCTCTGCAAGTTCTACAGTTCTTTCTTTGATTCCATCCAATTATCTCTTTTGGTTTCGGCGCAAAATCGTTTTTATCACATCGTTTCATATGCAAAAATAACGATTTCGAACCAACTACATTTGCGGCGAGGTCATGCTGTGTTAACTATTAAATAGCAGCAAAATGAAAAGAGATATATACAAAGTGTCAAATAAAAAGTTATAGAGAACATTAAGGGGCATCAAATAAACAATAGTAACGAAAAAATTTGTTGATTAATAATTGGAATAATTACAAAACTCTCCAAAAACACAAATTTTGAGTTATTTCGTTAGTAAAAAATCATTTAGTACCCTTAACTAAAAGATATTTGTACATACACCGATAGGACATTTTCTCAGCTTTCCAATGAAACCTTGTAAATTACGATATAAAGCATATTTTTTTAGATTAGAGCCTTTTAAGCACTTGCAAGTCGGTTTCAGGAAAAGTATAGTAATGAAATTATAAAGAAATGAGAAGAGATAGGAATATGACATCCAAGAACAAATTTTGAATCGTCCTAAAACCTAACTTTTGGATAATGTATATTGCTATAATCATACTTCATTATTTCGAGAAAATTAGCAAAAACCTCCTCAAAAACACAAACTTTTAACTACTTTGCAGCTAAAAGGTAATTAAAACTGATTAACAAACCTGTTTTAATCCACCTAGCGGTGCAATTGTGCCTTTCTCATTTCTCTAAACTATGGCACGGAGGCTTTTTATGTTCAACATAATTGTGGAAATGTCCATTACATTCTTAATACACTTTGCACTTATACAAAATGGCATGCCAGCCACGAACTTGATGAGCTACGTGTCGACGGTGAAACACTTGAAACAAAAAAATATCATACTCCATTAGCCTAATCAGCATTAGATCAATGTTATCTGCTTGCTAACTCATTTTGTCATGCGGGGGTGGGTATGTGAGGAGGGCGAAAGTCCCATGAACGAACTCCCCAGCTTAAATTGGTATGCTTTGTGATATAGTGGTGGTTTAAAGATGATGGGGTTGAAAGGGAGGGGTATGAGGGCTGGATGGGGTGGTGGTCTGAAGGGTGATTTAAGGAGATTTTTAAAGGAGGGGAGTGAACAGTAGAGGGGGGTGTAACCCCTCTCCGTAAACCATAAACTACGCCCCTGTTAAAATCCAGAAACCTTATGCGAGTCGAAAAAAAAATTAGGGATTAGGGGATTAGGTTGACGTTTTTCAGAGTGATTGCATAACCTTTCTATATGAGAAAGGCAAAAAGATGTGAGAACACCATTCAATATGAAATTTTCTCACCTTTCGAATGGCACTAAAAGATTTAAAATACAAAGTATACTTTTAAGGTTAGAAGTATTTTAAAACAAATAAGTTTTTTACACAAAAAGTTCAATAACTCTGCAACGGTTAAGATTTGATAGTATGTGTAGAACAATTTTTTTTCTCCAAATATGACAGTCTATCACCCCCCCCCCCCCCCGAGAAGTTCTTAACTATGAACCAAACACCCTGTATATTAGGGTATTATTTCATACCTTAGATAGTCCCAAACAATCTGAAACCAATATGTTCAGATTTCGTCAGTCCTAAATACATAATGGGGCACACACAATCAGTCATTGTATTCATTCTAAAAATTACAGAGAAAATCACAGGCATCTACAGGAAAATGTAGTTTGTAGCCAAGTGAAAATCTCTTTATTTTCCCAAATTTTTGTACTTTCGAGTTTAAAATTTTGTACTTCTAGGAAATGATATCAATTTTTATCTATTTTTGTGTTTATATATTGGGATAGAAAAAAAAGTTCTTTTTTGTAAAAAATGCGAAATTTCTGTATTTCCACGTGTTTTTGTGAATATTTTGTGAGAACATAAAATTCTGGTTTTCCAAAAACTGTAGCTAGTATCAATTGTAGTCGATTGGTGTACGAAAATATATAAACCATCGAATCTAATTCAAAATTATATGCTAATTACGTAAAATTTCTGTATTTCTATGAAAATTTCATAATTTTTTAGAAAATATTTATTCTTTCAGAAACTGTAGTTGGTATCAATTACAATTATACACTGATAGAATATATTCGTAAATCGCTGCGAATTAGATTCGTACAGACAATTTTCATAAAATATACGAATTTTTTCGTACATATGATGAATCATTCGTAGTTCAACTGAAACACTTTTATTTTTTATTACGAGTTTTTCGTGAAAACCACGAAACGACTTTCGTTGGCTTATTACGAAACGGATTCATTAGGCAAACGAATTGTTCACTGCTATTTACTAAAGTCTTCGTAATATTTACGAGCATCATTCGGCAAACCGTCAACGTCAAAAGAGAGGTAGAATATGGGTCAATAATTGTTGATCATAACGAACGATGTCGTTACCAACAACAACAATCGTTCAATGTACACTAAATAAGTAAATGTTACGAAAACTTTCGTTCATCAAGCGGCCATTTCTTCATACCACAATAAAATCGATTTTGCCAGATCGCGTTTTTAAATCAAAAAATCGGTGTTGTCAAATATCGATCCCAAAAGATCGAATGAAAAAAATATGCTAATATATACGAAAATTTTTCTAAGACGAACGGAATGAATTCGTGAGACAAACAAAATCGTTATTAATATACACAAACGTTTATTAAAATTAACAAAACATTTCGTTTCATTCACGAAAAATAATTTCGTTATCAACGATAACATTCGTGCAGTGTACACTAAATAAGTAAAATTTACGAAAACTTTCGTTCATCAAGCGGCCATTTCATTACACCACAATCTTTCTAGTCCTCAATAATGATGAGCAGGTTGAAATAAAATCGATGTTTCCAGATCGATCCATTTAATTAAAAAAAATCGGTACTGTCAAACATCGATCCTAAAAGATCGAATGCGACCAACGAAATCGTTCGTAATATTCACAACCGTTTATTAAAATAAACGAAACATTTCGTTTCATTTCCAAAAAATAACATCGTTTTCAACAATAACATTCGTGCAATGTACACTAAATATGTAAAATTTACGAAAACTTTCGTTCATCAAGCGGCCATTACTTCACACCACAAACTTACTAGTCCTCTATAGAGGCGAGGTTGAAATAAAATCGATTTTGCCAGATCAATCCTTTTAGTTTAAAAAATCGTTGTTGTCATAAATCGAACCTAAAAGATCGATTGAAAAAAAAATAATATTCCAACGAATACGAAAACTTTTCTAAGATGAACGAAATGAATTCGTGTGACCAACGAAATCGTTCGTAATATACATAAACGAAACTATTCGCTCCATTCGCGAAAAATAATGTCGCTATCAACGATAACATTCGTTCAATGTACACTAAGTAAGTACCATTTACGAAAACTTTCGTTCATCAAACGACCATTTCTTCATACCACAATAAAATCGATTTGGCCAGATCGATTTTTTTAAATTAAAAAAAAATCGGTGTTGTCAAACATCGATCCCAAAAGATCGAATGACAAAAATAATATGCTAATAAATGCGAAAACTTTTCTATGATGAACGAAATGAATTCGTGAAACCAACGAAATCGAGCGTAATATACACAAACGTTTATTAAAATAAACAAAACATTTCGTTTCATTCACGAAAAATAATGTCGATTTCAACAATACCATTCGTGCAGTGTACACCAAATATGTAAAATTTACAAAAGCTTTCGTTCACCATGCGGCCATTCTTGTTCATGAAATGAACGAAACCTACTATTTATTTATTTTGTATAGATGTGCAATGTAACTTTAGAAAAAAATAATATGCGTACAATTGAAACAATTTTTTCGGACTACGGATAATCGAGCCTACGGATAATCGAATATGGCCTGTATCTCAGTAATTAAGTAAAATTTCAAAATTATGAAAACGCCATTTTGTAGAGAATTTTCAGATTAGTAATGTGGCATAATATGTTATTATCAAAAGAAAACACACATAGAAGATTTGGGGCTATATGGATCAAAAAGTCTGAGCCATCAAACGAAGAAAGAATTCTTGAGCGTTTTTTCAAAACGTCATATCTGCAATGAGTTACTCTCTTTGTTTACTTTCTCTTCTGTTAATTATTCGGTCATTTTAACATTTATCCCTCAAGTCTTTGCATAATATGCTAGTTAAAACCACCGTCTTTCGATCTGTACTGTAAAATAAGTGAAAAGTGTTATAGTGACGCCGTAAAAATCGAAAGAGAAAGTAAACAAAGAGAGTAACTCATTGCAGATATGACGTTTTGAAAAAAACGCTCAAGAATTAGGATTTGAAATATATACTAGATTTAATTCTAAACAATGAAACTAGTAGTGTATTTAGGGTTCGTCGCGGTGCGGATGTGGGCGGTAAATAGATAGTCCGCACCGCAACCGCAAAAAAATAATAAAACCGCACCGCTTACCGCAACCGCATTGCATTTACCGCACCGCACCGCGCGGTAATGCGGTAAATGCGGTAAAAATTATGCATTATAAAAATTGTGTTGAAAAATTAATCATTTGTTTTGTGTAGCCATATATAGTAAAATGTTATTCTTATTTACACGAAAATTACCTTTGACGGACTCCTCAGAATGTAACATTTATGAAAATACTCAACTTTGCAAGTTTTATTAAGAGTGGTAAGGGTTTTGGCGTGAAAAAAACACTTTTTCTCGATTTTTTTGAAACTTTGCGTGAAGCGAATTGATCATTTCAATAACATGCTGTAATTTTTCCATGCAAAAATCTGGTATCTGGAAAAATATGATTTGCGGTGTTACCTTCCATTCAAAAACTACTAAACCGATTTCTTTCAAACTTTGTATACAGATTCTATGTAAAAATACCTAACCCCCACGTTAAAGTTTCGAGATAAATTTTCAATTAAGCCAAAAACTGTCCAGACCATGCAAAATTTGGCATCTGGGATAACTTTGACATTTGTCAGCAGACCTTGAGGCAGACTTTGAGAAACACAACAAAAATCGCAATGCCCTACACTAACTTCGAAAGCTTTACTTTCAAAAAGTTACAAAATACTCCTAACTGAAAAAATTATTCGTTAATATGGTAGAAAATATTCCCAGTTGGACGAACGATGGACGCACGCGAAAAAAAATTCCTCCAAATTCGTTTGGTTTGATGATGATAATTACATTCTTTGGATTGTTTTTAAGTCATAGTATCATTAGTTCATTTCTAAGTTCTCCAAATTAATCAAAATTCACTGTCGAGAAAATGCCATTGAAAAGGATTCATAATTCCACGATTACCAAGAGGAATCAGTAGAAATGATGCATTTTGTAATTGGATTTGACAGAAAAATTCAATTGTTTTTCAATGATTGGATTTTGCGTTTTATGTATTTGAAAAGGTTCGTTTGTAATTTTTTTCTTTGAAGTATAAAACAAATAGTTTTCAAAATATGTCGTAAAAATAATGGTGCCAAATTATATTGGGCACAGCTTATAGATTTTATTTCTTAGTAACAGTATGTTTTATCATATTTGAATGACTAAAATGTAAAAAATCAAGTAGCGATAGGTTGAATACAGATTATATTCAGATTTCTTTTCAAACCATTGTCAAGTCTATGGAAATTAGAGCAATTAAATGTTTATCATGTTTCTCTATTGTAGGGTAATAAATAAAAATCGAACGTTCTGAGAGAGAGAGAGAGAGAGAGAGAGAGAGAGAGAGAGAGAGAGAGAGAGAGATGTTGCTAATAATGAGATTGCTAAGCATTCGTTCAGAAAATAAATCTAGTTGCGTCCTTCTCAAATGGTAAAAGTCATAGTTTTAATTCACTTTTTAATGCAGACTGCATACTTTATCAATTACTTTTTGAAGCGCGGTTGCGGTAATACCGCGCGGTAAATGCTCATTTCCCGCACCGCATCCGCGGGAAAAAGTATCTCACCGCACCGCAGTTTTTGCGGTGCGGGTGCGGTAAATACCGCGCGGTTGCGGTAATTACCGCAACCGCGACGAACCCTAAGTGTATTACAGACAACTTGTTTTTCAAATGAATAGAAAGCCATCTTAAATGCATAAAGACGATAATAATACTCATAACTTCTAAATGTTACCAACGGTGCTAAGCATATTTTAATCAGAAGCGATGTATCACAAAGCTCTCCATTATGTTGATTGAATGTGTTCAACAAGCATCTACCAAGCGGTGCATTATCATTATCATCGTTCTGCAGTAAATCCAGCGTGAATGGAAAGTTAGTACCCTCACTCAGTTTCTAAAGCTATTGTTTCCTGTCAGTTATTGTACCTCGCTGTTACCATACAAAAGTCAAGGTTTGCTCTGGAAGCACAGACACACGGACACGGAGTTATGAAACATACTCGCCATGAATCAAAATGTTTTACACTTTCATGATAAAAAGTTTGCTAAACAATTTCGCAAAGTTGCCTTTTACCTCGGGTATCCTAGCTCGAACAATAGTGGTGAAGTAAGTGTTTGTAAAAAAAGGAAAATCTTCATTTAACGATGTCTATTGAGGTTTGTGAATTTATTAAAATCGTTTAATCACAATCACATATTGGAGAAGTGATTGCTATATTTCTATATTTTCTATAAACTTACCCAGGTTAGTGTAGTTTCACTTTCGCATAAATTAAAAGTATGTGTGATAACTGCTCCCAATTTCACTGCAATAACATCATCCTCCCATTTTGATTTGACTAATCTGGAATGCTGCTGGTTGTGTATTTGATTAACGATGAAAACGTCCAACCAACCGAAATCGAATTTTGGCAACGTGACAAGTGAGAAAAACAATTCCATAATCTACAGCTTGAAAGAGGGAAAAACAACCACCCATACAGCGAAGAGTATCGATCGGAGTAGGGTTATTATGGTTGGAAAGTGTTTATCCCTTCTCCCGTCACGGCCTATGTCGATGATGACCCGTGGAACGCGAACCTAACTCATAGATTTCAAAATTGGTTCCAGCAGCCGGTGAGACGAAGTGAAAAATAAAAATAGAAAAATATACTTCGGTGACAGTTGATGAATAGGGTTTCTGTTTGATGAAAATGTCAGACTACTTAATGGGAATTCGCGTAAATTGGGCAAATTCCATCGGTAATGATTTCACGATTTTCTTTAATATGCTTTAAATTTTTTTATGTTTTATCGGCATTTAATTTGGACTGGAAGGTGTGAAGTATGTTTAATAATTAATAATTTTTAATTAACCAATCCCCTTACCAAAGATGGCTTGCCTTTTTTCATCTTAGAAAATCGCAGTGACCTCGACTGGGATTAAACTTAGACACGCTGGGGTGAACAGCAGTCAGGCGTTTTACTTAACCACGCATGGTGTTTATAAAATGTGAGTAGGTAGATTCTTATTATTTAAAATGCATCATTTAGTTAATTTTCTACGTCTTTCCAAGCCGGTCATAATAAATAAGTGTACAACACGTCACGTGAATTATTTAAGAAAAAACTCACCTCAACGAAAAATTCGTTTAAAAAAAAATATTACAAGGAGTCGTTTTTTTCAATTCCCACAGCGAGGAAAGAACATCAGCGAATCTCAAGGCGATATGCGCGCTTAGAATCAATATTATATCAATTGATTGTAAAAAACTACAAGGGGCAGCCCTATGGGTTTGCACGAACTGTGGACGTAGGACTATACTACTTAATGTAAAATATTTATTTTCTTGGTACATCTAGAGTAATATTTTTCAAATATATTTCTTACGTATAGTTTAAGCACAACCAATCAAAATCGAATGTTACATATTGAACCAAACTTTCTTGGTTATCAGGTCATTTGATTTGTAGTAAGTGATCGAACCCGATTAAACTTATTTGAGAAGATCTGAAGAAAGAAGACAGAAAACCGTGACCGATCTAGTATCTGGAAATATTTATAGCACAAGATCAACTTTTAAAAATTGTAAAAACTTTTCGATTGTGCGGTAAAACCAGACCGATGCTTAAAAATCATGTTTTAGACAGTACAGTCACAGTTCATGTATAGACCAAGCTTTCTAGTTATATTGTAGCTTTCCTAAAGTACGCATACAAATGTAGCGAATGTAGTGGTCTTATTCATATATCGAAACTATAAATATACAAGAATCAAAAACAATTTTATATATGGGCTTAGATGAGCTTTTGCATCGGTTTTTCGAGTGTCAGTGTATTTATTCCAGAGCTGCAAATTTTCACCAGGTTGTTTTAAACCTGAAGGAAGAACAAATCTCAAATCATGCCCTACTATTAGGTTCTTTACTGACACAGTTAACCTCACTTTTCTTGACAGTTCGCTTGCACTGTTTACATGGACTTAGAAAAATTTGTGGACGACTCGATTCGCTCAAAGAAAATCGTAAAGCATTTTTCTAAGTCCATGTAAACAGTACAAGCGAATTGTCAAAAATGAACACTCAGTTCATTTATGACGTCAGCGTAAAGTATTCAATGTTCAATTCGCAGTTTTTTATTCATCATTCATTCAAACAGCCGAGCTGCTCTATCATATTCCATTCATTTTCGATTTTATCATATCTCTGTACTGGGATATTGACTACGTTTTTCAAGCAAAACTACTCTGAACATACTTCTTAGTGTTCATGTAAGCTTGAAAACGCAAAACTTGTCAACATTTAACGTAAACTGGCCTCTACAGAGCAGATGACAGCATTAGTTGGTGAATGAAAAAGCATCAATTTGAAATGAAGACGTACGGTTTGGTTATGAAAATCCCGCCCACTTAAAAGTGAATGATTAAGGAAGGCTTTGAATTTGAATCATGGTTGGGTTTGATTGAGCTGAAAGTTGGCATTCGAAAATGAAAATTTGTACTACTGATTTATTCATAAACAGGCTTTGTAGTATTACCTAACAGCAGAATCAAAATAGGATAGGCTGAGTGGAAATAAATCACGTAAAGTGGATATGAATCAATAAATTGATCGAATAATAAATAATAAACTTTCGTTGCGCTTTCCATCGATCCGCGTAAATTTGTTGCTAAGAAAGTTTTCGTCTTTGCGCAACGAAAGCACAGATTGCTATCAAGCATGTTACGCATGCAACCACCAACAAACAGGGAAGCTACATTGAAATCTGTGTTTCGGTCAAAAATATCTTTTTACCACCTGTGATAACTGAAGCAGGAAAAAAAATCTATGAAAATTTGTGATAAATTTCCGAAAAATCTGTGAAAAATCACAATATTTCCAAAAATCTGTGAAAATTACATCAAAATGCCAAAAATTAGCCATCAGTAAAAACGAATCTGGGATCAAAAATTGTGAAAAAAAAATCTGTGACATTACAGAAAAATCTGTGAATATATACCCACCTACACATTCGCCTCAAATATTGAACCCAAGCTTACAAAGCAAAATGACTCAACGTTGATGATGATGAGTAGATCGAAAAAGACAACTATTATCACGACACTATGTTAACCGTGTTTGCAAATGGAGCACGAATGTACAAGCGATTTTGTGTACGATTGCTTGTGTTCGAGATAGTACATAAAAGTATGCTGGAAATGAGTACTACACAAAAGAAAGCATATTTTTTGAACGGACAAGCTCAGTCGCGTGTTGGACGGCACTGGGTAGCGTACCTCCACAGCCAGTGTAACGGACTTATAATTCAGCCACACTGACTGTGAAAACATACAGCGAAGTGATCTGCTCCGCCTGCCGTTCAACAGGCAACTGAGCCTGTCCGGCCAAACCGTTCTGTAAATAGTCGATGATGACGGCATTCATAGAAGCGT
Organism: Topomyia yanbarensis; assembly: GCF_030247195.1. Classification (NCBI taxonomy): domain Eukaryota; kingdom Metazoa; phylum Arthropoda; class Insecta; order Diptera; family Culicidae; genus Topomyia; species Topomyia yanbarensis. Next base: position 116,038,914 of record NC_080671.1, read on the forward strand.
AGCGCGTTAGGTACACAAATCTGTCGTGCCGGACTTGGGAAGCGCTATCTTCTGTGTGTAAATGCGCGATATTTTGACTAGGTTGCACATTGTTTCAATTTTTAATGCCATGATATCGAAAATCTTTGGGTTTATTCTTAGAAGTATTTCGGAGCGATATGTGCAAAAAAATTTAAATTTATCATGAGATGGCCGAATTATATGCGTTTTAAATTGGACCACTTTTCGTTACATACCATTTTTGTGAAATTTGCAAAGTGCACCCCCATATCGAAAACAAAGACGTAGTCCTACGTCAAAAGGCAAGATTCGGCGAAGTGGAATTTTCATTGGACAAGAACATGTGGCTTTCTTCGACGTTGGATGCCGACTACGACCAGTTTCATCATATCAGAAATACTGCTCACAATCAGGAAGTGCTGAACAAATCTAAACGGGACAATGTTATAGCGCACTAGTGCCGTATTCCAAAAACTAGTTGAATATATTTGACATTGAAATTTGTTGTTTGCATTTTTGTACGGTCTATAACGCGATCAATATTGCTGCCATACGCTGATCAGAAAAATTCGAAATTCGCACTGCGTAAAAAAACGCGGTAATTGGAAAATCCGCGTAAAAAACCGCGTTAATTTTCCAATCCGCGTAAAAAACCGCGTTTATTGGAAAATCCGCGTAAAAACCGCGTTAATTCGAAAATCCGCGTAAAAAAACTCTCATCAAAAGCCTTAGAATATTTTTGGAAGTTTTTGTTTTGCACGGATTTCGCAATTAATGCGGTTTTTGCAAAAATATTTTAAGTCCTTTTGAATGCAAAAGACAGACTTTTTTCTGAAAAAAATAAATTTTCTTTTAAATGCAAAGAACTGAGAAGAATTTTGGCAGTTTCTATTTTGCGCGGTTTTCGCAATCAACATGGTTTTTGCAAAAAATATTCTAAGTCCTTTTGAATGCAGAGGCGGGTTTGCAAGACTCCTTATGGCCCACACCCCAACAATATGGGTATTTTCGGAATGGACTTCAAGAGTAGGTGCCATAAATTGATTTTTTGACGCCATTTTGAAATCCAAGATGGCGACTTCCGGTTTAGCTAAATGCGCCATAACCCAATCAATATGGGTATTTTCGGAATGGTCTTGACGAGTAGGTGCCTGATTCACAGAGTTGGGGGGGGGGGGGGGGGGTGGGGGAGCGTGCACAGTGAGAAATTAAAGTTTCAGTGTAAAAAACACTTGTTTTGCGATTTTTTAGAAATTTGGGTGAAACGAATTTATCAAAACTTTTGTGCAAAAATATCGACAAGCGGGTCGTCGTTGAAACTTTTGTGGAATGTTTCTCTAAAAACTAGATTTGCGGTGTTAACTGTCATTCAAAAACTACTTAACCGATTTAGTTCAAACTTTGCATACTAATTCGTACGAAATACCAAGCCCCTACATTGAGTTGTCGAGATAATTTTTCAATTAGGAGAGTTTTTTTACTCATTTGAAATAAAAATTGTTATTTTTCACGAAAAATTCCGTCATTTTCAAGATTGGATTCTCCCTTGAAATTTCAACTATTGTTAAATTCAAATTAAGCTATGAGTTGATATTTTATTCCGTGTAGACAAACAGAGCTCATGTGTTCATCGTGTTTGTTTATTTCAGAGTGATGCATAATCATGGCAAACTCATTCGGTTCTTTTTTGGTTGAGTTAATAATAAATTGTCACTCCTTCAGTGAATCGCAGCTCTTTAAAAAAGAATCGCGATTCATTCACTCTTTTTGGAGAGTCGATTTTTTTGATCGATTCGCGATTCATTCGCCCATCTCTACTGTGCATGATAGAATTACTCGGCAATACTCGCTAGGGGTGTATCGTCTGAGTATCAGAGTCAGGGGAGAGAGGGTGGACAAAGAAGGCTGGAGTGAGAAAAATATTAACTCTCAGTTTCAGGCATCGAAAACGGGTATAGCGTAGTTGATAAATCAATAGCCTTGTACGCAGCTCACCTGGGTTCGATTCCCAACCCTGCACATAAGGGTAGAGATTTTTCCAAAAGACATTTCTCTAACCCGAATGACCCTAATTTCTCTAAGGCGAATGACCCTAAGGTTAAAACCTCTACAATCAGATTAAAAAAAGTGTCAGGCATCGGGAGGACAACGGGATAGATTACAGACTCGGGCGGCCTTCATCAGGAAGACATGATTCTACTGGGACGCCGGGTGGTCCTCCTCGAGCCGGCAGGGGTTCCTCTTGATGATTTCGTTGTACGGCTTAGATGCGAATCGGCAACACACAGAGTTGCGCGTGTGATGTTTGTGCTTTGGTATTTTTTGGATCGTTCGACATACATTTTTCAAACCATCTTTGGTGTACGGTACAGACGGAAGAGGGCACTGCTAAGAATGATACGAAAATAAAATGGGGCAGTTAAATCTATATATTTACAATTTTTAGGAAGTTGTATGCGAGGAACATGTAGAGGAGATCGGAACTAGCCAGTACATTGGCTTATCTGGGTCCGAAGGGAATCTAATAGTTGAGATCTGGCAGAACAATCCTCGGCGCATGCCCAGACAATATGCTCGATATCGTGATAACTGTCTCGACAAGCACAGATATCACTACTCGCGAGCGCAATATGTCAGAGATGAGCATCTAACGTGTATTGACTGCACACGAGCCGAGAAATCCCAACCCACATCCATTCCTCTGAACCAAGGTTTCGTTGTCATCTTCGGGATAATAGAATGTATCCACCGTCCCAACTCTCCCTCTCCATTGCTCCAAGATATCTGCCAACTTTTTAGCGTCCTCTGATGAGAGATATTGAATAGTTCTCGAGTACTTTTTCAAATGGACGTAAGTAACAATGAGAGATTCTCTTTGAAGTCTTCCTCTTCTGTTCATTACTCGGCCATTTCAACATTTACTACTCTACTCTTTGCATAATATTGTAGTAAAAACCGTCGGCTTTCGATATGTACTGGAAAATTAGTACAATGTGTTGTAATGACGTCGTAATAAACGAAAGAGAAAGTAAACAAAGAGAGGCTCTCAATGTTACTTACGTCCATTTGAAAAAGTACTCGAGAGTTTATTGAAGCAGATTGGACTTTCATAGATGTCACCTTCTAAGGCGCCCGCCTTAGCTAAAGAGATCGCTTCTTCATTACCTGGGATAGAGCAATGCGAGTTAATCCAAGCTAAGGTAATCTTTTACGATCTTACAGACAAAGCTGGAGGGCCCATACAGACAAATTTTGGAATATATCTTGCAATGGTCCTTGCAAATCGACAGCTTTGGGACCTGTAATAGAGACCACACCGTCATCTGCAAGCTGCCTTAGCAGGCAGGAATCGACAAGACATTCCTCAATATCATTCATGTAAAGGTTGAAGAATGGGGGGCTTAGATACGAGCCCCGGGGAAGACCCATGTAGCTAATTCGTGCAGTCGATAAATGCGAAAAATGCATAATTTTTTCAGACAAAAAGTTTAGCATAAAGTTGTTTATAATCGGTGAATGACAATGCTGTTTTATCTTCTCAGAAAGAATATTGATAGAAACTAAATCATAAGCCCTTTCATATTCAAAAAAACTGATGCCATCTGCTCGTTGCTAGCATAGGACATTCAAATTTCAGTTGAGAGCAAGACAATTGTTAATCTCTTTGCCTTTGCACAAGCCAAATTGTGTATCTGTCAGTAAGCCATTTTTTACGAACCAATTGTTGAGGTGAAACAAGATTATTTTCTCAGACGATTTCCGGATACATGCGATCGGCCGATACGAATTGTGGTCGGAGGCTAGTTTTCCTGGTTTTTAGATGGCTTTGAAATTTACTTGTTTCCAGTCGTGTGAAACAATATTACCTCCAAGTAACTTATTAAATTAATTCAGCAAGCGTCTCTTGGAACAGTCTGGCTGATTCTTTGACAAGTTGAATTTGATTCTGTCTGGCTCTAAAGCTTCGAGATCTCCCACATTGGAAACGGTGTTTCAGGCGGAATCCGGACAAACCTTGTTGGTGAAATCGAATATTCAACGGTTTGAATATTCCATATTATTCCAGGTCGTGCCCTAATGAGTGCTTATTAATGTTTCTCTTGATAATCTGTTAACGAACCGGCTCCAGTAACTACGTTTTTCGCTTTCATCAAACTCTTCATTCGATAGCTAGTAAGTAACCCGTCGTCTCAGAAGATCTTATACAAGGCGACTTTCTTGATGTACACATCTGAGCATTCCTTGTCTCACCAAGGGAAGCGAGACCACCCAAGAATCAAGTCAGCCAGTAACTCGTAATCTTCCTCCGGAGAAAGCTCTTGTATGAACTCAATTTTGACGGATATCATGGACGGGTAACTTTTCGAAACAATATTATGCTAAACATTGTATTCGGTGCCCGCGAACCGTTGGCAATAGTAATGACGATTGGCAGATGATTGCTACCGTTGGAATTAGGGATTACCTTCCACATGCAATTTAACCGTAGCGATGTTGAACAGAGGAACAACTCTTGGGCGCTCGAGCGCACTGGAGGAGCTGGAATCTGTGTCATTTCACCCGTTCTCAAAATGGTCATAATGAAGTTGTCGCAAAGCTCGTGGAATGAGGTATATTGATTATTGTCATGAAGACAACCTTATGTTGCACCGTAGGAGCTGAAATCATCTAAAACTAGCCTCGGAGTAGTTTCGCAATATCGCAAAGCCATCGCACAGTGGTCGGAAACGCCAAAAACGTGAACTTAATTCACTAGAGGCCAAACCATCGAATATATCCTCAGGGTGTCTTTGGAGGAATTGTTCATATGAATATTCCCCACAATCTGATAACAATTGAAATTAGGCATGGCTTACTATGATCGAACTAGAAAAAATAACTTTTTATTCTGGCGAGGTAGAAAGTTGGTGTCTTCGACAAAGTTTTAGAAATACTCATAGTGAAGAATTTTGTTGAAGAACTTGAGCTAATAGGACTAAAGGTTATTGATTTATAAGGCGTTTTCTATGGCAACCCCCTTAAATCTAGTTTTTTAATATAACTTTTTTCATTGTGACTTTTCGTGCAAACTATATTCTAGACAAATGTGTAGGTATCAAAATTACATAATATTTCCGAAGACTGCATGTAAAAATACTCATTCGTTTAAAAGTTATTGAAGACTTTTACATTTTTTAACACCAACTTCCCAGTTAGACTACCCAGTTAGAGATGTCATAATGAATTTAATGCTTACAAAAGGATGTCATACCATTAATTACTAAATTTGACGGGAAAAATTGAAAAAAATTTTTTTGCTGATTTTTGTATGGAAAAGGTCAAAAAACAAGATAAAGTAAACTTACCTTATTCATAGGGTTCTAGAGTGCCATGCACCAAACCTTCTTAACTTTATTGTGCATAGTTTAGACGGTGAAAAAAGTGCCTGTTCGTGCATTTTGGTTTGCACTTTTCTATATTATACATAGTTGAAGTTGGTGTAAAAAATTGTAAAAGTCTTCAATAACTTTTAAACGAATGAGTATTTTTACATGCAGTCTTCGGCAATATTATGTAGTTTTAATACCTATATTTGTCTAGAAGATAGTTTGCACGAAAAGTCACAATGAAAAAAGTTATATTAAAAAAACTGGATTTATGGGGGTTGCCATAGAAAACGCCTTATAAATCGATAACCTTTAGTCCTACCAGCTCAAGTTCTTCAACAAAATTCTTCACTATGAGCATTTATAAAACTTTGTCGAAGACACCAACTTTCTACCTCGTCAGGATAAAAAGTTAATTTTTTTAGTTCGATCATAGTAAGCCATGCCTAATTTCAATTGTCATCAGATTGTGGATAATAGTCATACGAACAATTCCTCCAAAGACACCCTGTGAATATATTCGATGGTTTGGCCTTTAGTGAATTAAGTTCACGTTTTTGGCGTTTCCGACCACTGTGCATCGGTGGCCAACTGAGGCTCTAGGCAGGTTGTAGGTGAAAGCAATCCAAAGGTCTTTTCCTATAATTGTAATTTAACAAGCGACAACTACAATATCTGGTGTCGGGAGGAGGTCAATTCGATTGAAAGTCTGAAAGAGTCTTCTCGATTCAAGCGAATAATGTTGAAAACGTGAAATCAGAGGTGTATTTCTGAAGCCACGTTTCGCGTAATGCAAATTTCTAAATAATGCTTCTGTAATTTCACTGTATCAGTGCTAGAATCCGTGACTTCGTTCGATGAATTAGCCATCGAAGGATTCAATCGCTGAAAGGAGGAGACATTTTGCAGTCAATTACATCAAGAATGTTTTTACTGGAGGAGATAGCTTATCAAGATGCTCAGAAATCCACAGTCCACAATCGGAGAATTTTATAAATCCAGCACTGTTTTTTTCTTTGGCTGAGATACATGAACACTTAGAGTTTTTGATATACCAGAAAGTGCTGGAAACTCCTTTTCTGAACTGAGAAACCTGAGCCCAGTAGCTACTAGCTTCGATTTCGCACCAGTACATTCTCGAGCTGTGATTTTTAGAGGACCTTGAAGGGACATCTTCTGGTCTTTACAACGTAGTTTAGGTGAGGCAACTTTTCTCATTCTCTATTGCATCTAGATGCAGTAGAAAATGTTCCTTCATATGGGTCATCAGAGTCGCATTCGTCAGTACACAACGTAGTATAGACCGGTGGCGTATCTATCTCGGAACAGACTCGGCAAAGGTTATAAGATACTGCTTCGCTTTTTCGCGGGCCGCAGAATCAGAACCAGAATCAGAAACGACCCCATCAACTGCAACCCGGTTAGCTGGAACATATACTCTGTACTTTCTCGTAAAACGCCTATGGCCAGCAATATCATTTGCCTATTTACCACTACCCGAAGCTTATCAATGCAAATTTTCGACATTTCTATCTCGGCTAAGTTGAGGAGCATGGATATAACTTGAGCCCAGGAGTCGATTTTCTTTCGATATCCATCTCTCCTTGAGCTGAGTTATTGTCAGGGGAAGTTTTTTTACACGAGCTTAGATAATAGAAGAGACAAGATTAGGGGGGTGGGTGTAGCGTAATTGGTAAATCGATTGCCTTGTACTCAGCGCACCTGGGTTCGAGTCCCGACACCGCAAATAGAGTTAGAAATTTTTCTAACACGAAGGGGCGAATGACCTTAAGGTTAAAACCTCTATAATCGAAATAAAAAAGAGACAAGATTTGGGAATGTAAATAATAGCGTTATTTAACTTCAGTCGAATATGCCGTTCGCACTTCGCACCAGCAGCAGGTAAGGAAACGTCAAGACCGAATCAATCGAAGCAACCTAGATTTCGTTGTGAAGCTGCTTACTTGCTAACCTTTCCTCTTCTGCGAGAAATGGTAGGAACTGTTCCGGTATCTCCTTCGGGCACACTAAAGCAAAAATTTTCAGGAACAATGCTACATCAATTTGCGAATAGCTGACAAAGCAATATTACCATATGTGGAAATGCACTTTTTTCGTTTAGAACGTATGGAAGAAAACCGTGAACGAAATAAAAGACTTGTCACAAACGAGAGCTCGCCTACTATGCACACCTGTACCCATGAAAAATTGAACCAGCAATTGAATTCTAGTATTCATGTATAAGAAAAGCATATTTGCATCACTAGATGGATTAAAACAGATTTTTATATTGTTGCTATATTAACTTCGAATGGCTGGTCTTGAATTATGAAGCATAGATGTGATTCTTCATTGCATTAGCGCCGGATAATACAGGGTGTTACGTTAAAAAATTGATCAAACAGGAATGTGTGTAAATCTATTAATCTTTTTATTAAAAAACCAAATAATGATTCGTTTTCGAGTTCAATTCATACTGAATAAAAATAAAATATTCACTCAAGCTTCCCTTTTAGCGAATGATAATTGCCCAGCCTCCTCGGTTGCTTGCCCAATCGCAGAACCACAATTTGTCTTCAACTGGCTCTCGCTGACAACTGTCGTTCGCGTCTTCTAAAGGTTCTACTCGACGGTTTTACAATATTTATCTATTGGGCTAAGCACTGGTGTGTTGGGATGGTTGATGTTCTTGGGCACCGCTTCGATCTTGATCGCAATGTACTATTCTCCGCTATGGCAACATACCAAATCCGACCTAATCAGAATGAAACAACTTTGTTGTTAGAGGAAATGCAACAGATATTTTTCCAGGCACTCCTGCATATAAATTTTCTGATTGATGGTCCCGGTTGAGATGTAAATGTCGCTCAAACCGCAGGAACAGATGGCCTGCCACACGAGATATTTCATAGCCTTAATACCAGACTGGTTTCTCCTCTTACTCAGTACAGAAGCTAAAGATCGCTACGTTGCCATAGCAGGGCACTGCATCAAATTTACCCGTGTGCTGCTTTGTCTATTAGTCAACGCAAAATATCATTCCTTCTACCTAGTGTGTGAAACGTGATCAAACAATGAGTGACAATGCAAAGTTAGTTTATTCCCCGATTCGGTCGAACTGTGTTGCTGTTGACTATTCGAAATGTCCGGAAAGTCCATCGATTCGTGAAGTGGAGCAATAGTTGACGGTGAAGCTCAACGTAGCAGAAGTAAATGCTGTGTAATTCCATCATCTACGGCACTGATTATGTTCAAAAACAGAATCACTTGCCATGCAGAACAAACTGAAACACGTTGTCGAGTGTAATGACATTTTATACAGCATCCCAACGTAGATAATGACACTAACGAAGTTAAGCTACATGACATGGCACCGCGTACTAATCTCACCGCTATCAAGCAACTCATGTCAAAATATGGAGAAGTGGATTCCGTTAAGGAAGATACTTGAAAGAACTTCTTTGTGGGTCTTCGCAATGGCGTGCGTGTGATGAGAATGCGTCCGATAAAAACCTATTCCCTCCTACCTGACCATCCAATGTAAATCATTTCAAGGCGTCACATATAGTCAGGGTTGTAGAGAGAAATTACGGGCACGGGGGTCTTCATCTTTGTTGATTTTTTGAACACAGAAACGGTAAAGCTCGAAATCTACTGAAAAGATAGCGCTCAGCTTTCAAGTTTAGTGCGTATAAACTTTTGTGACAGAGCTGTTGTAGAATACACTGAGTGATGTAAATTCAAATGATTTTTTATTATTTTTTTTTTCGTTTATTTTTCTTCGATCTCTGTCCGCCCTGAGTGCCTATCACCGACGCCAGAGTAGTGTTTTCACAACCAGATATCGGGTTATCAACACATAAACCGGGACCAACGGCTCTACTTCCCTTGCGTAAAAAGTCGTGACACAAAGTTTTCACCTCAGAAAATCTCACCGACCTCGACTGGGATTGAACCCAAAACCACTGGGCTAAGTGGCAGTCACACTTACCACTCATCTACCAGCGTAGTCCATAATCAAAATTTGGTCAAACAAGCATGCAACTGTAAATTGATTAAATTCTTCACCCAAAAGCATTTTTTTCATAAGCTCAATTAGGGTAAAATACAGAAAAATATTCAGTTAAGCTGTCGGTTACGCATCTTGTATCTACTACCATGAAATTCTATATAGACACCCCGTCCACTTTGTTCGCCACTTAAACAGTGATCAGGTTCCGCTTAACGTGGACTAATAGTCCTCAATTCGGCCGTACTGTAGTGTGTACGGAGGGTTCTTGCCCTTGTGCGCCACCTCAACGTTGTTGGCGGCATACCACTGAATGTCCTTTTTCCGTCAAGGCAGGATTCAAAATCCGGTCAAAATAGCATGGAACGATCATAAAAGATAGCAAACGTTTTTTTCGTTCACTTTTTTACATAAATTTCCTGGTTGAAGGTATCGGGTGCAATGAAAATGTCACTTTTCAAACCACATGTACAGAAAACATGCCAAATCAGATATTTCTGTGTGAACTTCAACAGCTTCAAATGCCTGAAAATATTTTCCCTTCCAGTTGGCATTACGCTGGTGGCAGTTGATGTGGTTACTTTTAAAGGCTTCGCTAATTAGGCGTGCAAGTAGTTCAGCTTCAGGCGATACGTAAGTGAAATTTCGCTGTGTTGCTCCTCTTGCTTGGAAGACACTTTTATAACTCAAGAACAAATGCCAAAATCGAAAAAGATATATCTTTCTGCATGCAGGCAAATTGGGGCTTTTCAGATTTTTTTTACTATCGCGCAAAGAAATGCGTTAAGCTTAAGTCGACCAAATTTTGATCGTAAAACCTTTTAAATATCCCTACGAAATTTTAGGTGACTTTGAAGGGAACCGAATTACCAATAATCCATTTTTAAGCAGATATCGGTATTGCATGGATTTTTTCTGATCTTTGTATAGTTTCACCTAGAATTCATTAAAGAAAAAATACATTCGGACAAGTCGATGCGCAACAATATTACCAGCCTCCGAAAATACAGCATCTCATTTGCTTGAAAGTGTGGGTAAACTGATTTTTACGAGTCTCTCTTTTATATATTTGGCACAGTCTCATTAAAAAACTCACAATCTTGTGCAAATTGCAGTAGCAAAATAGAAACGCAATAAATTTAAAAAAAAAAAAAGCAAAAAGAACATTAAATGGAAATATAGATTAAAGAGAGAAAAACAAAAAATATTAAATAAGGAACAAACGAGAAATAAAAAATTATAAGTAGATGAAATGGAACAAAACAAGAAAGCTGAAAGGGACATATAAAATAATGGATATAGATTAAAAAAAATATATTAATATTCCAAAATAAAAAAAAATCCAAAGTGGAGAAACGACAGAAAATGAATAAAATTGAGACGTTAATAAAGTTGAAATTTGAAAGTTTGTAATTTTTGTTGAATAAATAGCAAAATAAAACAAATTGAATAAAAGAAATAATCAAATTAGAGGAGAAAAATTAAAAAAGGAAAATAGACTAAAATTGAATCAATAGAAAAACATTGCAAATTGATTACAATAATGAAAAACGGGTGAACGATAAAATGAAAAATAAAATATCATAAGAATGGAAAACATGGAAAAACGACAAAAGGAAGAAAAATAACAACTAAAAATAAAGCTACAAAAAAGTAAACAAACATAAAAATGGACGTATTGGGTCCACTGAGTTAGACATAGAAAAAAATAATTCAAAGTGTTTAACATTTTTAACATGTTTTAACAAAATATAAAATGGACAGAATGAAAACAGGAAAACGGGAAAAATGTTGAATATATTTCAAAATAGAAGAAATGACAAAGATCATGGGATAAATATTTTTTTTTAGCTTTGTAAAAAATAAATAAACGAATATTTCTTTTTAAATGAGGTAGTTTAGTACTGAATAAGTGCAACACACTTAAAAATATTTACATCTCATAAGATGTATATAAAAGGAGCGTCCCAATTCACTTGAATTTACATTCAAGAACATGTAAAAATGCGCTTTGTTCACACTTCTCCATCTCCATTCAACTGAGTTCTACATCAAAAGAGACACAATATTTTATTTCACATGCCAAAACATGTAAAATGCCATTATTGATCAGGAAAATACATCGTAATACTGTTTACGTCAAATGAAATTTTCATTTTTTCTAAGTGTGAAGGGAATAAAGAAGCTGAAATAAATAGAAACGATTGGACGGAATAGATCGAAGGAAAAAAAAATAATAAAACAGGAACAAGTAGAAAGTGCACAAAAACAGACCAAAGTGAAACCATTGACAACACGTAAAATCAAATCGGTTTGAATAAGTAAAAATGGAAATGCTAGACGAAATGGGAAAAATAAGAATACAACAATAAAGAAAAATAAGAGAAAACTAAATTCATATAAATTCATTTAAAGTCAAACTAAAAATTAGATGGAATGGAAAACAGAAAATATGCACAAAACACAAAAAAATCACAATAAAATAATGAGAAAAATGTTCAAATGATAAAATAAACAAAATGGAAAACATAAAATTTAAAATTGTTTAAATGGGCTAAAAAAGTGCTAAAGAAACAATAAATAAAAATTGAAGAATCATTCAAAAGAGAAGTATAAATTTCAAAACTGATAATTGGAGCACAGAAAAATTCACAACAAAATAAAAAACTAAAAAGAAAATAATAGAAAAAAATGATTATTTTTTAGAAAATAAGAGACCCAATAAAGAAAAACATGTAAAAAGTGCGGATGTAGAAAATACTAAAATAGGTTTATTGGAAAATTATTACGAAAATAATCAAAAGGATTAAACTTTTGAGATAAAAAAAATAATAAATTTAGGGAGTGGGCGTAGCGTATTGGTAAATCGATTGCCTTGTACGCAGCGCACCTGGGTTCGAGTCCCGACCCCGCACATAGGGTTAGAAATTTTTCCTAAGAGATTTTTCTAACCCGAAGAGGCGAATGACCTTAAGGTTAAAACCTCTATAATTGAAATTAAAAAAAATAATAAATTTAATAAAATCAATTGAACAAACGGATGAAATTAAAACAAGTAAAACGATAAATAAAACGCAAAAATTTAAAACACATGAAAAGATGAAATGCATCGAAAAAATGGGACCAATATAAAAATATTGTGCGAATCGGAAGAAAAAACAGTAACAATGGCAAAAATAAAAAAGCAAAATATGAAGTAAAATATATTTTTTTTTTTTTTTCAATTCGTTTATTTGATAAGGCAGGTTTGCGTTAGCTTAAAGGTGCCAATTTTGTTTTGTTTTACATTTTAAATTACTTAAAACTAGGGGCTTACATATTGATTTTTGAAATTAAACTAAGGCTAATTTATAGCTATACATATACACAAGGGGGTAGTATAATTTTCGTAAGATTAGAGGGGTCATTTAGTTTTTATGGCAATATGGTTTGACATTTTTAGCAATGAGATTATTGGAGCAAATAATGTTTAACTAAGGGGGAAAATTTTTACGACTATCTTAAAAGTAGAAATAATTAGAGGGCGTGATTAAATTTTGTAAAGATTCGGAGACATTAATTAGAGTTATTTTATGTGGTAGTAGAGTTGGGCATTTTCAACGAGATCATATAATATAATAGTTAAAACTAGAAAAGGCAAGAAGAGCTAAATGTTTCATGAAGATATTTGGGGGGGGGGGGATGAAGGGGTGTTACTTCTGTGTATAAGAGTCAGGGGAAGTAGGGTGGACAAACATGGCAGGGGGAGAACATTATTTCAGTTTCAGACTTCGGGAGATCAACGGATGGATTACAGAATCAGGGTGGTCTTCATCAGGAAGAATCATGTACTGGGACGCCGGGTGGTCGTTCTCGAGATGGCAGGGGTTTCTCCAGACGATTTCGTAGTGCGGCTCAGATGTTGATCGGCTACATTTCGAGTTGTGCGTGTGATGTTCGTGCTTTAGGTCCCGTGTTTGTTGGCTCATTCGACAGGGATGTTTTGTGTCGCCTTGGAGTCGCATCAAACCATCGTGGGTGTATGGTACAGGTGGAAGAGAGCGCTTCTGAGAATGATAAGGAAAAAGGGGCAGTTAAAGTTGGATATTGATGGTTTTTATGAAGGTGTATATAAGGGACATATAGAGGACATCGCGGCTTGCCAACACATCTCGAACCGGGACGTTGGGTGGTCTTCCTCGGGCCCGGAGGGTGTCCATAAGCCGAGACCTGGCGGAACTGTACTCGGTGCACGCCCAGACTATGTGCTCTATATCGTGATAACCGTCGCCACAAGCGCAGATACCACTCTCCACGAGCCCAATACGTCGGAGATGTGCATCCAGCGTGTAATGGTTCGCCATGAGTCGGGACATCACACGAATGAAGTCACGACCCACATCCATCCCCTTGAACCAAGGTTTCGTCGATACCTTAGGGACTATAGAATGGAGCCACCTTCCTAGCTCCCCATTGCTCCACGAGGTTTGCCAACTTTCGAGGATTCTCTGATGAGTAATACTGAAAAATTCGTGGAAGCAAATAGGTCTTTCAAAAACGTCACCTTCAATGGCACCCACCTTAGCTAAGGAGTCCGCCTTCTCATTGCCCGGAATGGAGCAATGAGAAGGGACCCACACCAAGGTAATCTGGAAAGATTTGTCAGATAAAGCACTCAGTAGCTCCCGTATTTTCCCCAAAAAATACGAGGAATGCTTTCCATGTTTCATCGAGCGAATAGCGTCAATAGAACTCAGACTATCCGAGACGATGAAGTAATGGTCTACGGGTAATGTGTCAATGACTCCAAGGGTATACTGAATAGCAGCTAGTTCTGCGGCGTAAACTGAAGCAGGGTCACTGAGTTTGTAGGAGGCGGTGAACTTTTGATTGAAAATACCGAAGCCAGTGGACCCTTCGAGGTTTGATCCGTCAGTATAAAACATCTTAGAACAGTCGACTTCTCGGAATTTATTATAAAAAATATTTGGAACCACTTGTGGGCGAATATGGTACGGAATTCCAATAATCTCATCTTTCATGGATGTGTCGAAGAAAACAGTAGATTCAGAAGTATTTATGAAATGCACACGGTTGGGATTGTAAGAAGAAGGGTTAATATTTTGCGCCATGTAGTCAAAGTACAGGGACATAAAACGGGTCTGAGAATTGAGCTCAACAAGCCTTTCGAAATTTTCAATCACCAACGGGTTCAAGATATCGCATCGAATGAGCAATCGATATGAGAGTTCCCAAAATCGATTTTTCAGCGGGAGAACGCCCGACAGGACTTCGAGACTCATCGTATGGGTCGACTGCATGCACCCTAAGGCGATACGCAAACAACGATACTGAATTCTTTCGAGTTTGATGAAATGTATGTTCGCGGCGGATCGAAAGCAGAAGCATCCGTATTCCAGTACCGACAGTATCGTTGTTTGATACAACCTAATTAGGTCTCCTGGGTGGGCACCCCACCACGTTCCGGTTATTGTACGAAGAAAGTTGATCCTTTGCTGGCATTTCTGTTTCAGATACCGAATATGGCATCCCCAAGTACCTTTCGAGTCGAACCAGACCCCTAGATATTTTACTGTGAAGACCTGAGCTATAGTTTGACCCATTAATAGAAGCTGTAGTTGTGCTGGTTCACGCTTCCTAGAAAATACAACTAGCTCAGTTTTCTCCGTGGAGAATTCGATACCCAGCTTAATAGCCCATGCAGACAAATTGTCCAAGGTATTCTGTAATGGTCCTTGTAGATCGACAGCTTTGGGTCCCGTAACAGACACCACGCCATCGTCTGCAAGTTGTCTTAACGTGCAGGAATTGTCAAGACATTCATCAATGTCGTTGACGTAGAAATTGTATAACAGGGGGCTTAGACATGAGCCCTGGGGAAGGCCCATGTAGCTAAATCGTGATGTCGATAAGTCACCATGCGAAAAATGCATGTGCTTTTCCGACAACAAGTTTAGTAAAAAGTTGTTTAAAGTCGCTGAAAGACCATGCTGGTGCAGCTTCTCTGAAAGAATGTTGATAGAAACTGAATCAAAAGCCCCCTTTATATCTAGGAACACTGATGCCATCTGCTCTTTACTAGCATAGGCCATTTGAATTTCGGTTGAGAGCAACGCAAGACAATCATTCGTCCCTTTGCCTTTGCGAAAGCCAAATTGTGTATCTGACAGTAAGCCATTTGCTTCGACCCAATTGTCGAGGCGGGATAGGATCATTTTCTCGAACAACTTCCGGATACAAGATAGCATTGCGATCGGTCGATACGAATTGTGGTCGGAGGCTGGTTTTCCTGGTTTTTGGATGGCGATGACCTTCACTTGCCTCCAATCGTGTGGGACAATGTTAGCCTCAAGAAACTTATTAAATAAGTTCAACAAGCGTCTCTTGGCAGAGTCTGGCAGATTCTTCAACAAGATGAATTTGATTCTGTCTGGCCCTGGAGCTTTATTGTTACACGACAAGAGAGCAAGTGAGAACTCCACCATCGAAAAAGGTGTTTCGTTCGCGTTATCGTGACGGGACGCGGCGCGGTAGATCTTCTGTGCCGGGGCGGAATCCGGACAAACCTTCTTGGCGAAATCGAATATCCAACGGTTTGAATATTCCACGCTCTCATTAGTACTGTTTCGATTTCGCATACGTCGGGCTGTTCCCCAAAGAGTGCTCATCGATGTTTCTCTCGTTAATCCGTCGACAAACCGGCGCCAAAAACCGCGTTTTTTGGCTTTCATCAAACTCTTCATTCGCTTGTCTAACGTCGCGTACTGTCGAAAACTAGCGGGTAACCCGTCGTTCCGGAAGGTCTTAAACGCGGCGGCCTTCTCTGCGTACACGTCTGAGCACTCTTTATCCCACCAGGGATTGGGAGAACGTTTTTGTATGTTCGCGCCGGGTACTGGCTTAGTCTGAGCTTGATTCGCGCTGTCGAGAATCAAGCCAGCCAAAAAGCTGTACTCTTCCTCCGGAGGAAGTTCTTGAGTAGATTCGATGTTGTCGGATATCGCGGCAGCATAGCTCTTCCAATCGATATTTCGTGTGAGGTCATACGAAATATTGATTGTTTCCAATGGCCTTGAGCCGTTATTGATTGAGACTACGATCGGCAGATGGTCGCTACCGTGGGGATCAGGGATTACCTTCCACGCGCATTCTAACTTTAGCGAGGTCGAGCAAAGGGATAAATCTAATGCGCTTGGGCGCGCTGGTGGGGGAGGAATCCGTGTCATTTCACCCGTGTTTAGAATTGTCATGTTGAAGTTGTCGCAAATATTGTGAATTAAAGAGGAACGGTTATCATCATAAAGGCAACCCCATTCCGTACCGTGAGAGTTAAAGTCGCCTAAAACTAGTCGCGGTGCAGGCAGGGATTCTATGATGTCATGTAGCCGGCGATGCCCAATCGCGGTGTTGGGGGGAATATATATGGAAGCTATGCAAAGATCTTTGCCTTTGGTTGTTACTTGACAAGCGACAACTTCAATACCTGTTATCGAGGGAAGGTTAATTCTGTAGAAGGAATAGCGCTTTTTGATCCCCAAAAGCACTCCTCCATAGGGGGTGTCTCGATCCAGGCGAATAATATTAAAGTCGTGGAAGTTGAGATCTATGTCGGAAGTTAACCAAGTTTCACATAATGCAAATGCATCGCAACTCAAATTATTTATTAAAATTTTGAAGGAATCGATTTTCGGGATGATACTTCTGCAATTCCACTGTAGAACAGTGATCAAATCCGTGACCTCGTTCGATGAGTTAGCCATCGAAGGATACAATCGCTGAAAGGAGGGGCCATTTAGCAGTCAACTGCTTCAAAAATGTTCTTACTGTAGGGAGAAAAGCTAACATAAGACTTTTAATAGGATCAGTTATATTGAAAGTTTTTATTATCCAGTCCACAATGTCCGAGAGTTTGATAATTCCAGTGCCGCGATTATTCTCGAACTGAAACAGAGGAACACTTGGGATTTTTGATGTTCCGGGAAGTGCTGGGAACTCCTTCTCTGAGTTTAATCCTCCGAGACCAGGAGCTAATTGCTTCGGTTTGGTTGCAACACTTCCAATAGATGTGACTTTCGGAGTCCCGTCAAGGGATACCTTCTGGCCTTTACAACGAACTTTAGGAGAGGAAATGTTCCTCCTCTTCCTATAACTTCTAGGCGCCCTAGTAGATGTT
The DNA here is from genome assembly GCF_030247195.1 of Topomyia yanbarensis. Classification (NCBI taxonomy): domain Eukaryota; kingdom Metazoa; phylum Arthropoda; class Insecta; order Diptera; family Culicidae; genus Topomyia; species Topomyia yanbarensis. The sequence continues at coordinate 116,056,462 of NC_080671.1, forward strand.
CCCTCTTGTGGGTCATCAGCCTCGCCCTCGTTAGGAGGCAAGTGAGCATAGATGTTTGTTGAGGTTGGTGGTGTAGCTTTCTTTAGCATTTCTGCAAAAGAACGTTCGGATCGTCCAGCGAGGGAACGTTTTAGTTTATCCCCGCGTAGTTTGTACGCGGGACATGCCGAGATATCATGCAGATTTTCTGCACAGTAAGGACACTTCTCAGCATTCTTACTGCACGAATCATCTAGATGATTCTCCCCGCATTTTCCACAGCGGGCCTTATTGCTACAATGGGTGGCTGTGTGACCCAATTGTTTACACTTTGTGCAATTCATGACCCGCGGCACAAACAGACGCACAGGCAGACGAACCTTGTGCAAGAGGACGTAATTTGGCAAAGCGGTACCAGCGAAGGTCAACCGATAAGAGTTTGATTGGGGGTACGTTTTTGAACCATCCCCCGCAACTACTACTGAGTGCAAACGCTTGCACTCGAGTATTTTCACTGGCTGAAGTAAGCGGTCTCTGAAACGGCCAACCCCGTACTGCAGCAGATCCTCGCATGTCAAACTGTCATCGGTGACAACGCCTTCAGACTGGACTTTCACAGCTGGAATATACACGTGATAGTCCTTCGTAAAGTGCTCGCAGCAAGCAATATCGTTTGCCTGCTTTGAGTTAGTCAGCACGACCCTCAGCCTGTCTGAGCGGACCTTTTTTATTTCGATCACAGCCGAGAACCGTTCCGTCAGGTCTTTTGAAATCTGTAATAGATTCAGCGATTTTGTTTTGGGCCGAAAGAAGACCACAAAGGGACCGGTCGAGAGCTCTGGATATTGTTTGGGTCGGGGGAGAGCCTTAGGAGTCGACTCGATCTCCATTTGGCCATCCGGGGAGGAAGCCATCGACACCGTCAATGCACGGGGTCAGCACCCGCGCAGACGGGAAAAAGCCGTAAATGTATCAAAAAGGTAGATTTCACTTATCTGTATACTCGTTTCCCACGACGCACCAGTCCAGCTTAAATAGCTGGTTATTGTTCAATCCTCGCTTTACGAACAAAAGGTTGAGGAATGTGGCCTAACGGTTAACACACGCACAAAAGAAAATAAAAGTCCAAACCTCGAGGAGGCAGAGAATGGCAAAATAACCTTGAACGCGGATTAAGCACTGCACTGTTCTTTTTCCAACAGACCGAAAACAAAACACTTCTATCTCGATCGAGCGATGCGTAGAGACTGAAGTAAAATATATAAAACAACATGTAAAAAAAATACATGGCAAAAATAAAAAAAATAAAAAACCTGGATGAAATGGGAAAGAAGCAACAAAAAATGCAGTAAATTAATACGAAAAAATTGGAATGAATAGAAACTCTAGATTATACGAAGAATAAAAAAATTCTCAGACGAAATGCCTAAAAAATGAAAAAAAATTGAGAATGCTAGTTTAAAGGGGGGGCGGTAAAGGTTTCAGCGTAAAAAACAGTTTTTTTGTCAATTTTTTTTAGAAAGTTGGACGAAGCGAATTAATCGAAACTTTTGTACATTAAACTACATCATTTCAATAATATCCTGTAATTTTTTCATGCGAATAGATCTACAAGTGACTCGGTGACGAAGCTTTTTGTGGAACGTCTCTGGAAAAACACGATTTGTGGTGTTAACTGCCATTCAAAAACTACTTCACCGATTCATTTCAAAACTTTGCATACACATTCTATGTTAAAAATACCTAACCCCTACGTTGAGTTTTTGAGATAATTTTTCAATTGGGTTTTTTTTTGCTAATAAAATGGCGGAATTGCTATTTTCCAAGGGAAATTCCGCCGTTTTATGAGTATAAAACCCCCTTAATTGAAAAGTTGTCCCGAAAAATCAACGCAGGGGTTAGGTATTTTTAACATAGAATGCGTATGCAATGTTTGAAATAAGACGGTCAAGTAGTTTTTGAAAGGCAGTGAACACCACAAATCGTGTTTTTCCAGACACGTTCCACAAAAAGCATCGCCACCGAATCGCTTGGAGATATTTTTCCATGAAAAAATTACAGGATGTTATTGAAATGATATAGTTTAATGTGCAAAAGTTTCGATCAATTCGCCTTTCTCAACTTTCTACAAAAAATTCACAAAAAAATTGATTTTCTTACGCTGAAACCCTTACCCTCTCCTTAAAGATGAAAAATCTTTCGGGTTCTCGTATTTAAATAATATTTTTCAAGTGAACACGAGAAAATACTTTCTTCGTGGATTTTCAGGTTCTTTCTTAATTAGTTATTATAAGTTATTTGCGTTTCGAATTCATTTCATCAGAGTCCGACACTAACTTAGTGACAGGGCTAAGCTGGCGCTGGATTGACGCTATCTTTAGAAAACGAATACGCTATTTGTGTTTGTGAGCAAATCCCTGCATGATGTCCCGCTAAAAAAGAAATTCGGATTAAGCTGATGAGAATTAATTAAATCGAAACTTGGAATGGCGTAGCAAGCCAATGCAATATGCACTATGCTGTATTCCCTGTACCTGTCACTAAGTTAGTGTCAGATTCTGATGAGACGAAATTGAAATGCAAATTTCATAACTAACACTTCAGAGAAATTGTTATTGAAATATTATTTGTCAGAATCATTTCTTCTGTTCAAAACCCGGGCCCCCGTCCACAACTCCGGGCCCGGGGGAAACACCCCGTCCCCCTCCCCTCTCGAAGGCCCAGCATATAGTCAGCGAACATTAGTTACGTACCCAGGAAAGATTTATACGTGTCTGTGATTAGCCGCTATACCATGGAAAACCGTGAGCTAAGAAAATTCCATCTGTTACAAGCAAGACCGATATACAGTCGTCGTATGCTAAACCACAACCGGTTGCTAACCTAACGACAGCGGATTGGGCAGTAACAAACACTAATTAAATAATGATCGTGCCCAGTACCAGTAAACCAACTGCTTTAACCAAAAGGCGAAGAAACAACGATTGCATCAAATGCCTCCAAACCAACAACCAACACCACCAATAAAGAAACAAATGCCGTTGAAAACGGATTTACAACAGCGACCCGTAAGAACCAGATACAACTAGAACTTCCGACAATGAACGGTAGTGATGACCTGGATTTGAACGACAACAAGAGAAAAGGCAGACGGGCTGACTCCCAAGTTGCAGAGGCTAACGCAACTAATGCATCACTGTCAAGAAAAAAAGGATCTCAACACGCAGCAGCAAGCTGCGTCAATGAGGCCCGGCGGAAGGCATTAACATGGTTATTCTTTATTTTTACATCTTGTAAAAACACGAAAGAACCACGGCTCAGTTGTGTTAACGCATTGAGTCATATCAAATAAATTTAAAAAAAATAGCTTGATGTATTTTAAAATTTCCTCTCTAAGCAGCTGTTTGAAATATGGCTTGACAATGGGTTCGTAAGGCTTAATACAACACACATACATTTTTAAAATAAGGGGAGAGCAGGTGTTTTAATGCACGATGAAAAAATGCGCCAAGTTGAAGTTGAACAATTGTTTCATCATAACACCCTTTAAATGTGAGAGTTTTATAGAACATGTGAAGAGTGAAAGGCTAATGAATTGAATGATATTGTTGATTTGTAATATTTATTTAATATTAATTATTTATTAATTTGATTGAGTTACATCGAAATCGTTTTCGGAATAAATGAGACGGAAAACAAATGGCTCGACATTATCTATCACATCACCGTTTCCATCAGCACTGCTTATGGAAATTTCTGCGTTTGGCGCTGGCAACCCCTCCCCCCGGTACCAGTCAGTTTCCGACTTGACCGGAATCACGCTCTACTTAGATGAAAAGGAAGAAATAATTTAGCCTGGCTGAATAGATAAATGTAACATCCTACCTACCCTCATCATTTTCACTGTGAATTAATGAAACGGATTGCGCTTTCCCTCATAGGAACGAACTCCGGGGGCATAAAGGTGAAAAAGAAAAAAAATCATGCAAACACTGACCTAGTCCTGCAACTATGTATTTATCAGCAGAAGCATAACAGAATCATAATAAACAGAGCATTGGGCCACTGGAAGCATGAGTGCCTTTCGCAGTCGCCGAGCCGAGCGCTGCTGCTTCGGGTGTGCGGTGAGTGACTGCTCACATGGGCAACTACTGCTGGGTGAGGTTAGGTTCTAGTACCTCACGCGCCGAGTCTATTGCGAGATTCCCTGGATGCTAGTGAGTGAACAGACAGCTCTACGATCGGATCGGAGCAGGCTGTTACTGAGAGAGAATTTCGTCCAGCAGGGCACATTCGGCACGCGATAAGGAAAAACGCACAGGAAATTGGAGTTTCTCACTGGCGAGGCTCAGTGAATCGCTTGCGATGGAGGTGGATAGTAATGAATGGAAACTGCTCGCTGTCTGTCTCGGGAAAATTTTATGATCTACGGAACAAGTCGTGATTAATAATTTACGCAAATTGGCGCCGAGAGGGTCATTGTGTCGATTGGTTGTGAAGGGGGAGCCCGGCACCTTTCAGTTTGGCATCATCAAAAGTTTATCGCAGAACTCGACATTGCCCATAGAACATGGTCGTTTACATTGACGATGATGATGGTGATGACGATGATGATGATGATGATGACGGGCGATTTCTGGTGCTGTCTTTGCCGATGAGCCTGCAATAATCACGCCCTGTTTCGCATGATGAGATTTCCCGGCCTATCGCTAGACTGCGTTGACGAACATGAAAATAGAACAAAAACAACTGCCAAGATGACGAGGATAACTATCGAGTGCTTTTGATGCCGATGGTTCCCGTTGTACCCACATTTCCAACCATTATTTATACATTTTTTTCTTCTTTCGTTGGCAGCATTCTCCTCGCAAACCAGCAGCGTCCTCGAGAAATGTACTGTACATAAAGCGCCAGCTACCAAGAGTCAATGAAGGCTATCCACTTCCAGAGAAGCTGAGCCACAACACAGCAGCAGTTGATTATCGGGAAGCGAAATCAGTGAAATGTCATCAGCTTTGTCTTATCGCGTAATATGGCATGGTACGCTCGTGGAGCCAGAGAAAGAATAATTAGATTTCAGAAACTCAGCAAGACATAATATTGTGATGGCTTGGATTTCTTTGCATCTCGTGGCAGTTTGAGTCAATGTCACGTCGTAACCTTCAGTATCTGTACCACTTTATTTGCGAAAAATGATTTATTGAATTCAGTGCGGAGTAGGTTTCAGTTTTGGGCACGGGTGGAGAGTTTTCTGCGATAACTTCTACACAATGTCCATTGTAAGTGCTACATATGGGGGAGTTGTTTACGAACGTTGTATATCCGTTTTAGTACCACAGAATCATATACGGGCCCCACATTAATCTGCAGTAATAAATCACGAAGTAGATCTTTTAGTAAATATGTTCTAAAATATATACAATTGGTAAACTTTTCGACATTTCCGCTTCGCGACGACTATCTCCGGCAAAGTTTTGACATCAGCATCAAATTGGGATCTTATTTGATGTCTGTTTTCAAAAAGATGACATCAGAATCTAATTTTGTAATCTTTCTATTTTGTTCATGTTGCTGTGGTAAAATATCAAATTGAATACTTGTACTGTTATCAACAAGAAATTTCAACATCTCAATGAGTTTTCACTTTACTCCCACTGGTACATAAATAGTTTTCTATTCGGTATCAGAGGAAAATTTTGTTGCTCTCGATATTGTTTTTTTAAGCTTCAAAACGACCAAATCGATAACAACCTGAGTTATTATTACCTGCATTTCTGGTGCACTTTGAGGAGTCTTAGTTTTTACTTTAGCTTTTTTTTGCTTTAACTTTCATAATGTGTACATGGAACTGGCACACTTATCCTGACTCATTTCATGACTAATTTATTTATTTATTAAAATAATTCATTTGACAAAAAATAGTCCTTATGAATACAGAGTCACAGCAACCTAGGGGCAAGGAGGGGCTTTTTGAATGGAAAAATATTTTTCCAACCAGATTAATGTTTCTATAATGGAAATAAAAGTGGAGAAGACCGCCGTACTTTAAGAATTCAAGTCTCCGCAACAACACAAAGTGCCCGGTGCTCAACCTAAGCATACCCAGTCCCACATTAAGTTGACTCTTTTGTTGAAATGTTGAGATTTTTGATGTTCTTGGAAGCACTGGAAACTCCTCGTTGGGTGTCGAATTACTAATATCAGATGCTGTTTGTTTAGGTTTTATATTAAATAATCTCATTATAGATGCAGTAAATCCATGAAGATCCGGCCGAAAACCTTTAAAATCGCGACCGACCATCTTAGATTCAGATAAAACTTTGCATTTAGCACCGGCATGAAAGACTAAACATTTTCCACAGTTAATGAAATTATTTTGACTCAAGTGCAATTTTTTAAAAACAGGTAGCATTTTCGAAAAAAAGCTCGATTACGTCAATCGTATTCATTTTATATAACAAAGCTATCTGATGACGAGTTACTGGGAATGACTACTTTAGCACGAAAAAATATGCATCGAAGAAAATGGTTTCAGTTTTCATAAAAACAAAAATTCATGCTCAAAATTTAAATTGATAAAAAAATAAACTTTTTACATTTCTTACGAAAGAAATGTATAGGATTCGCTCAACATTTGAAAACTCTTTCCAAGGCCAAATTAGTTTCAAATGAGAGGCCTAACATTGCCATTTGACACTACTATTTTTGTTTTTCGATATGTTGTCTACTTTCTGAGATAAGAATGATTTTGTCAAAACACAACAGTTTTTAAGCAAATAACTTTCGAATTAAGCAATGTAGCCGTACAGCGTGCGTTCAGTCGTGATATAGACATTGGATGATATATGAATACACAGATCACCAAGTAATCCACCTAGTAGTGAGAAAATAGATTTCATATTCATATTACACTCGTATCATCAACGAGAGCAACTGTGTTTTTGATTAACAAAATTCTAGTGAAAGTTTATCTTCTTTTGCAAGATTTATGTCATACTAAATATGGCGTAAAAATTATCAGTTGCTTTATGTATAATAAAGATGGAAGGAATCATAATTTCGCCCTATTTACAAAAATAATGTCACAGCATTAACAATCATTTACCACTCCTCACTTGTCGCCCCTCCCCACCACCGATCTCTCACCAATCGTGTTCGTGGGAACTGTCACGACTCAGATCTATCCTGATATTTCAAATCCATTGCTAAGATGTGTCATAAGATCTTCAACTAATCAGAAATATTTGTTAGTATCAAAGCTAATTTAATCTTGCGATGTATTTGTTCAGGTTGAAACGAACAAACCTATTTTTGTCATCTGTTTCCCTATAAATAGTTTTCCATTTTAGTGTAGAACAGAGCCACCTGCGGAAACTAACTAAATATTACATTCTACTTGGAAAAAAAGAAAATATTTGTGGTCCTGGCAAAATTTGCAAAATATTTGTATTATGAGAAAACTATAACTAATTTATGTTCAAACCCTGCTTTCCTCTGAAGATGAGGAGCTATTCGTTCGAAATGTTGCACTAACGAGAGTCATATGGCCAAAAACCGAAAACTACATCAACTCCAATTTAATTCAATTCTATACTGAGCGTTTGTATATACTATAATTACGGAAATCCTTGGGTATTTCAAATTGGGCAATATGGTTGAAGACAAAAATGTTTAAAAGAGACATCCCACGTGCACTTTTTTAAACCTTTCGTATCACTACTGAATTTTGAATGAAACATATGCTCAAATGTGTCATTTGTAAATTGAGAACCACTGTTTTGGGGTGATATTTTTGAAAATGCAGATTCTTTGTATTGGAATACACTTTTATGAAAAATAACGGATCAAATTCCAAAACTCTCCACAAATTGGATCCGGGAAAATTGGCGCCCAAAGACACCTGAACTATCGAACTATACTTGCATCCCAGTAAAAGGATGCTATTAACGTAGAGCAATGGAACAATTCAATAGACGTTTCGTTTGAGTGCACCGTTTTACACGCAAATTAGCGAGGATTTCAATCACAGTTTATGCATTGGACAGATAGTTGATCTCACTGAATTTATGTCATACATATTACTGTGTAACAACAAAGGATACTGAGTTGTACTGAAACTCCCAATAAACATTTTTTATGATCAATGTGTCTAAAATTATATTTATTTGTGAAAAAAACGACTTGTAATTTCAAGAATGTTCGTGTCTCAAAAGCAGTCCAGGGACACTTTCACGATGGATTTAAATACTTATTCTGGTAGTGTGAACAACTGCTTTGTCATGGTATTGTTTTGTGTAGGACTCATAAACCCATATCTCCAGAACGAGAATTCCGAACGAAAAAATTCTCAAGTAATAAGGCTGGGTGGAAAGAATTGTAATTGACTGAATGTACGGCTGTTGTGCCATCGATAATAATATAATTGCCAACATAACCTAGACACTTGACACTCTTTTCTATATACTTCAATGAAAATGAATACTATTTACAGGTGACCTTATCTCAGTTTACTATTTGCAATTACGCGTTAAAATACTGGACCTGAAAGTTCCATTCTGTACAAAACTCATCTTTTAATTCCAAGACAAATTCCTGATTTCTAGATTTCCTGATGACTAATTAAGGCCCATCAACAAAGTAGAAACACCAGATAATCTTAAAGCACCGTCAAGAAAACAAGAACGAAATCGTGCTCTTTGCATTTCACAAACACTTCAGAATATTCTGAAAAAATTCCAAAACCATGGTTCGTGAAATTCGTTTTATTCATTTAATTCATTCAACTAACTTTTTTAAATTTTTTTTCTATACACTCATTTTTCATTCATTTCATGGATTATATTCGTTTTGTTTATTTTTTCATTTTAAATATTTGACTTATTTTAAATATGTTTAAATGTTTGACTTATTTTTAATTTTTTTTCATTTAGCATTTTTTTATTCATTTTGTTCATTTGATCTAATTTTATCTATTGTATTCATTCCATTCATTGTAAGTCCGATCAGTTTATTATCTCATGCATCTTATTCGTATCATTCATTTAATTTATTTTATTCACTTTTTTCGTGTTATGCAATTTTATATTATTTTTCGGGTTCACACATTTTATTCATTTTAATGATCTGACTAATTTTGTTTAGTCATTCATTTTATTTCGGTCTCCAGTAGAATTTCATTTGCGGGGCGGATTGTCAATCCTATGAGGGGATCCAGAAAAAAAATTCGGAGCGGTTCCGAAATTTCGATTTTGAAATATTCAATGTACAATACGTATGTAATACCTTTTTTAATTAAAATCAGTTTTGGTTTTCGAATCGGGTTTGAAATGATTTGGAATTTAGAACGAATTTAAAATAGAAACTATTTTTAAATTTCTTAAGGAGATAAAAATTTTGAAGGGGGAGGGGTCCGCACCCTGGATCCGTCACTAGGCAACCCTACCTTCGGTCTCTGGGCAAAGGAAATTTACAAAACAAAAAAAAACAAAACAGCGGACTAAATTAACCTCAGTACTAAGTATATGATAGACAGCTTAATTAGATAGACCATACATTTTATTGGAACAAAACACTAAAGGGAAAATACTTGCGCATATTTATTTCACGGATTACGGTATCGTTGCTCGACATATAGCTTCGATGGGTTTCCGGAACGGCGATGGCGAACATGAACTGGAGCAACTAACGATGTTTTCACACTGGGTACTTCCATCGGTCAAGATCCAGTTGCGACGGCAACTCGGCCTTGTAACGTATGGCCTGCGTTTCCGAAAATGGTCCGAGAGTGGTACATTGTGCATACAAACTATCGGGAACGACTTTGCACTTTCGAGTTGGGTTTGCGACTCCATCTATATGGTCAAAGATGGAGCTTTTAGTACTGGTCCATATCGCACAGCCTTTTGTAATGGCGTCATATTTTTACTATAAATAAATAAATAAATAAATAAATGAATGAATGAATGAATAAATTAATAAATAAAAAATAAATAAATAAAAAAATAAATAAATGAATAAATAAATAAATAAAAAAATAAATAAATAAATAAATCAATACTAACGGGTACCAACCGAAGACTTCAGAGAAATTCCACGCAATACCATAGAATAGTTAATCTGATAGGTTAGAGCGAAGCAATAGTTACGGCAAATCATCAAAAGCCCTTCATCACATACAATTGATTGCCTATTCCAGACTCCTCATCTTTACCAGTGCGACGAATTTTTAACGGTACCGTACTTCATTACCTTCAGGTAACAGGTATCAGAATATATTGGCTCAAATGGCACGTTCCCCGTATTTTTTTTACAATGGAGAAGACATTTACGTCCTAGCCCAGTACACGTGCTATTGGTAGGTGTCCAATCTACCACACGGGGTGTACTGGGGGCGTGTCGGGCTCGAATGGTGACGCTGCCATTAATACCGACTAAACTCCATTGGGCTCCGCCATCGTTCCCCCCAGGAACTACCTCTCGGTAGTACTTCTGGGGGTTCCCCGTATGTAGTCGGGGATTTGTGCCTCATTACCTTACATGATCCATTTCGCTAGGAAATTCAGTTTCGGTTAATTGTATTCCTTTATTGACAAAAGGTGATTGTCCTAGTCCTTTTGGAGTCGCATTTTAAGTGACAGATACGTTATCGACCCTCCCGCCAATTCTACATGGTACTCTTTAGATTTTGCGTAGTCTTGTCTCGTTAACCCCTTCATGCCCATGTTGTTTGTGGACAACAACGTTTTTAAATAGCTATAACTTTTGATTGAGGCAAGTTTTACTCACAAAAACAAGTAAAACTAATAAATGTGACTATTGCCTTTAATTTGAGTATTAACTGTTACAAGGATCAGCTCTAGAACTGAAGTTATTGCAATTAGTCTGATTGAATTTCGATGGACCAGTGCTGCCAGGAATAGTTTACATTGACGACGGAAAATGAATTTTTCATATATCTTCGTTATGTTGCAATATTATTGAAAACTGATAAAAGGTTATTCCGATCGGATCCTCCCCTCCCACTAGATTCCCACCTACCTTCCCCCACCTTCCCGCATTTCAAAATATATTAACATGAAGACAAAATTTGACTCACGCTGATTACGCTAATTAAATATTTTACTTGTGTTTGTTTCAAGTGTGTCAGCGTCGACATGAGCTTCGTGGCAGTCGTGTACTCATATATACTTACCATTTGTAATAGGATTGTAATAAATGTTTCCATCATGTTATATTGAACGTAACCGGCTATTGAATCATAGCTTTCAGAAATGAGAAAGGAACAATTGCACCACTAGGTGGATTAAAACAGTTCTGCCTTTCTCGTATAGAAAGGTTATGCAATCACTCTGAAAAATGTCAACCTAATCCCGGCCCGGAGGGCCGAGTGTCATATCCCATTCGACTCAGTTCGTCGAGATCGGAAAAAGTCTGTATGTGTGTGTGTATGTGTGTGTGTGTATGTATGTGCGTATGTGTCAAATAATGTCACTCATTTTTCTCAGAGATGGCTGGACCGATTTGCCCAAACTTAGTCTCAAATGAAAGGTGCAACCTTCCCATCGGCTGCTATTGAATTTTGGATCGATCGGAATTCTGGTTCCGGAATTACGGGTTTCAGAGTGCGGCCACACAGAAATTTCTCATATAAACTATAGGAAAAATTAAAAATAGAATTTTTATTTTTGATGCTAAATTTGTTCAAGGTGCATGAAACGTCGAGATTTGATGCAAACTCGAAAAAAATGACTTTTTTTGGATTTTGGCACATTTTTGCCTTTCTCATATAGAAAGGTTATGCAATCACTCTGAAAAACGTCAACCTAATTCCGGCTAATTTTTTTTCTACTCGCATAAGGTTTCTGGATTTTAGCAGGGGCGTAGTTGATGGTTTACGGAGAGGGGTTACATCCCCCTTCTACTGTTCACTCCCCTCCTTTAAAAATCTCCTTAAATCACCCCTCAGACTACCACCCCATCCAGCCCTCATACCCCTCCCTTTCAACCCCATCATCTTTAAACCATCACTATATCACAAAGCATACCAATTTAAGCTGAGGAGTCGTTCGTTCATGGGACTTTTGCCCTCCTCACATACCCACCCCCGCATGACAAAATGAGTTAGCAAGCAGATAACATTGATCTAATGCTGATTAGGCTAATGAAGTATGATATTTTTTTGTTTCAAGTGTTTCACCGTCGACACGTAGCTCATCAAGTTCGTGGCTCGCATGCCATTGTGTATATGTGCAAAGTGTACTAAGAATATAATGGACATTTCCACAATTTTGTTGAACATAAAAAGCCTCCGTGCCATAGTTTAGAGAAATGAGAAAGGCACAATTGCACCGCTAGGTGGATTAAAACAGGTTTTTTTAAATATAAAGTTGAAAAAGGTCCCAAAATTTTTTCAGTGCATAATTTTTTAATACAGAAGTTTTCATTCCCTGTAACTTTTTCTCATATAGTTTTGCTGTATAAAATACAGTAATCAAACAATTGTTTTTGGAAAATATTGCTTGCAAAAACTTGTGCGCTCCTTTAAAAAATTCTTAAAAACGTGTTCTAATTGTCAAAGGAAATCATGAAAATTTATAATCCGAACACAACTCCAAAACTTTGTTTGAATCGGAGATGCTCATATCTATGGTCAGCCACTTTCTCATGGAATTTCTTCCACAAGACCGCAATTGTGTGAAAAAATCTGTTTGTACTGTAATATAGCAAAAGTTTCAAAAGGCTGGATCTTCCCTTTCTTTTCCAAAAAATCGCGAAAAACGGCTACTTGCAGGCCATCACTGGATTCATTTACACTATTAGCACTATTCAGAAATCGGATTATATTGGCTCAGATGGCACGTTCCCCGTGGGAATAATAGCAGCACAAACACAAACAGTAGGCAAGTTTAACTCACAAGTAGATCAAATCTCCTGCGAGTAAGCCTGAAGCATTGGATAAGAAGCTATAGTATGCTTAAATTAAGTTTTATTTTTTGTGTTTCGAATTCATCTCGTCAGTAACTAGCACCATCTGGGTGTCTAGTTAGACGATGTATCTAAACTAGTACCCAAATTAGCACTAGTTAGACACAAAAAAAATTCCAAACAGTATTGTATGCTTCTGAGTTTCAGCCGTCCAAACACTGAGTCGTGAGGACGGCCGAAAAGTCGAAACCGCAATTGCCATACTACCGCGGCAGGTGCATATCAGATGATTTGAGGTTCCGTTGTCGGATTCACAAAGATCACATGAAAATGACTCATCGCGCTGAATATTAGCCATGTGATAACTGAGTTTGTATTGGCCGGTTGCAGCTCTGATAAACATCCTGCAGTGGAGATTTGAAAAATGAAGCAGATTTTTCGAAATCACTGGACACGGTTGTTCTAGAAGCGTTTTTGTTCGGCGACGCATTCGTAGATTTCTCTAGTAATTGCGGTGCACGGATGAAGATATGGACCGGATTTTTTCTCTTATCCAATTTGTTGAAAATGGCAAGGCAAGCTCAGGAACAGCGAAATCAATCGCTGCACTGTCGTTTGGTTATTCGTTAGCCCATTCATTACCAGTAATACCGGTATATTGGGTTACCCAGATAAGGAAGATGGTGTTGACAATGTTTAGTTCTTCGATTTGGGTTCGGTACGCGATCACTAGCTTGGACCGTCATTTGTCCGAGCTAAGGGCCTTGATTACAGTCTGACTATCGGAGCAGAAGTTCATAACTTTTCCGGACAAACTCAGTTGGAAGGCCGATTGTACTCCCCACGCACTTAAAAGTATTCACATCTCGCAAGATGCACATAAAATGAGCATCACAGTTCACTTGACTTTACATTCAAGAACATGTACAAATGCGGTTTGTTCACATTTATCTATCTCTGTTCAACCGAGTTATACATCATAGAGACACAATATTTTATTTCACATGTAATATACGTAAAATACGTCGCAATGTTGTTTACGTCAAATATAATTTTAATTTTTCCAAAGTGAGCACATAATCGCATAGATTTCTGCATCTACCTATCGAGACTATTCCGGTCTCATTCATGACAGTAGACACCAGCGCGTCCCTGCATCAGAGAGCCGTCACTGTAATAGATGTTTGTTGTTGCCTCTCCATGGAGACAGACAACCACTTCTCTCGAGAGGGACTATTAACATGGAATGTCCTGTAAGGAAAACTACATGTGAGTGTAATATCGCTGGGAGCAAGAATATCTTCTCCCCATGCAGCCATTTGTGACCACAACCGTGTATGACTGGTAGCAAGATCAACATAGTTATTGTTCCAAAGACCAATAGCCTGCAGTCTGTTTGCATTGCATGTGTAATGGTTTGATATTTAGAAGGGCCTCAAGTGCAGCAATCGGAGTCGTGGTGAAAGCACCAGTCAACGCCATGAGCGCCATTCTTTGCAGATGGTTTAGCTTTGACTGAACTGTCACTACCTCTATTTGGGTTTGAGACCCCATGTCTTCCCAAAAGTTCTTCTGCACTGCCCGATGGCAATGCACACTTTCTTCATGTTGAACTCAATGCGTTCAGACCAATTCAGTTTGAAATTCAATATAACTCCAACGTATTTGACTTGATCTGCACACAGTAGCTCAGCACAAAAGAACTGCAAGGGACAAACCTCAGTTGTTATTCGACTCTTCATGAAAAGAACCAATGAAGCTTTGCTTGGATTAACAGATAATTTGGCTTATCGACAACACTGTTCGACAGCTCTTGGTGCTTGTTGCATTAAGTCAAAGATTGTTCCGAAGCAAAGTCCATTTTAACCAGTATTCGGTAATAGTAGGTTGGAAATCCAAGCTCATTGAGTTTTCTCAATAAGCCAGTTTCCATAGCATAGGTGACAGAACGCTACCCTGAGCATATCGGCAAATTTCTTATCTCTGCCTGTTTCAGTGACGAATAAAGAAAGCGGTTACTAAGCATTGCGTTTATCCAACCCAAGATTCATGCCGATACTCCATGACCTCGCGTCTTTTCCAGAAAGATTGAAATGACATATTGTCAAGAACACTCTCAATATCTAGGAATACACCCAAGTTAGATTACTTGAGCGAGGAGGCCTTTCTGGTATTGTAAACAACACTGTGAAGCAGAGTAATCGTGGATTTCTCACACTGATGTGCATGTTGCATGTTATGCAATGCATATCCAACCAAATTAATGTTCCTGATGTGATCATCGATTATCCGTTCCAAAGCTCTTAGAAGAAAAGAACTTAAACTGATAGGTCTAAATCTAACAGTTATTTATCACCATGCTTTCGGAATATACCCGGTAGCAAAACTGGAAAGCATAATCTTATTCAAGAGATTTTAGACATGTTTGAGAAAATCACATCCCGTTTCCAGAAGCACGGAAAAGATTTCACCTTTGCCAGGTGATTTGTATGGAATAAAACTGTCAACTGCTCACTTGACCGATCCAGTGATAATCAATATGCGTGTTAACGACTACAAGTCCGAATCACCAAAATGAGATCTGCGAACATTATTCAGCTCCGTATCGACGCAGCCTGGAAAGTGTGCAACGAAAGACAATTTAGATCTTTCTTTCCGTCACTTAAACACCATATCTGGTTTTTAAGGAGTTCATTTGAAAATCTTTCGATTAAAAAATTTGCCGAGAACTGAATTATCACAATTTTGAGCGAGACACAATCAACTAGGATGTATATCGCTTATTGTCAGCTGCGATAGCTCTTCATCTCAAGAGAAACTACTAAAGCAAAATATGCACAATCTCAAGATAAAGCATGTACTCGAGTTGCCTGGTAGGACAACTCTGAGTTACTCTTTCAGAGACCCTTGGCATCTTGTACAACTCTTCTGAAGACAACAGCTATTAGAATAATCTAAGCTTCATGATATTGCATGAAGAACCCATTTAGTGATAGTCTCGTTTAAGCGGTGTGGTTCGATTTATTTTCTCGTTCTTCATAGCGCCTCTAGCAACGTAGTTTTCAATATTTTGGATATCTGATGGCTCGAAATAGTAAACTCAATGAAGCATAAAATATTTTCCAAAAAAAAGTATTGTGCTATATGGACAAACATTCACACACAGCCCCAACTAGTCGATATTCCATGTTACTTATACCGTTTTTCTGCAAACCGTGCAGCAAGAGACGCGACTATATCATCGGCACATAGACTCCTAGCAAACTCATAGACGCAACGTCGAACGTGACACGCCCCCACTTATTCTGGGGGCACTTAGTTGGGTCAGAGCCATCGGTACGATAGGTGTTACTAAAGGTCAATAGGAAAAGGATCCCAACATTGCTTATTGGCCACAATAAAAAAAAAAAAAACGCTACCCGACACGGAGTAAAGCGCTACAAAAAGGTTCTATTCAAATCGCCCACCACCTTTTTTATGCGTTGGTAGGTATATCTTCTCCCTCCCGGCCAGAAGCAACAACAACAAAAAAAACAAGAACGATTCGGGACTGACAAGGGTAATTGCCGAGATCGGTTCGCTCCGGTCTTCGGAATGATGGATGCTGTGGAGCACGGCTTTGGCCGGTTTACCGACTGCTCGGTATCTCTTGCCACTTTTTTTTTGCTGCCCTCTAAGGCAGCCGCATTGTTTGAGTTGAATACTCCCAAGAGTCGGATATATTCCGGTTGCCGTATGTGTTGCCTCCGGCGAGCGGTCGAAGAGGGATTGAATTACGGCATTCCGAAGATGTTTGGAACCATCCATCAGGATGATTTGGATCATTTTTGATACGGTTGGTCTTCGGGGGCGCTTTAAAACGTTTACAGTCGAGCCGGGAACACTTGTCTTTTTTCTGCCATACATGCATGAAATTCGACCTTTTTGTAGTTTTGAAATTTCAGATCTCATATTTTCTTCTTATTTGTTCTAGTTAAAGAATATAGATCAATTTAATTTCAACTCAATTATTATTTGGGTGGCCAGAAGTAGCATTTGTCGTATAAATAGATTTAAAAGAAATATTTTTGCTAATCGGTTTGCTAGAATATTGAAAATAAACAGAAATTAAAAAGAATTTCCCTTTTAACTCCTCAAGCAACAACACAATTCCTTGCTAGGGTAAGGGTTAGAGATGGGCGAAACAGTTCACTTCGAAGAACCATTCCCGACTGAACAGTTCTGTAAAAAGAACTAGTTCAGATGAACCGTTCTTCCGTTCAGCTGATATTTTACTTGTATCTAGCGAATGTCTCTCAAAACATTCGATTCTTGGAGAGGAACCAAACAGATGCTGCCCAAACTATTATACCCCTGTATGCTTAACGAGTTCATCAAGGGTAGCGATTTCTTCATGATGTATAACTAGAGAAATAGAGAATGTGATGAGTCGTTCGCTTGTGAGTCGTTCGTCGCCGGTTCCATTCTGGGAGAGCACAGAGAGCGGTTTGTGGGACGGCAAGTCGGTTCATTTTCATTCGTTCGCCTAAAAATCGATCCGAGAAATTCGCCAAACGGCTTTGGGTCATGTTCAGTTCATTCGCTTTGAAGAGAATTGAGAACTACCGTTCTTTTAAAAAGAACTTCCGGTCGCTCATTCTCTTCGAAGAACCAGTTCACTTGAACCGTTCGCGAACGAATGGCCCATCTCTAGTAAGGGTAGTTCCTCGAATTTTGCTTAAAAATCCGATTGGGTCAGTGAATTATGGTGCTTTTAGCGGAAGGCCTCAGTATAGTTCAAAACTGATGAAATTATGGGAGCTTTGTTGGGTTCGTTGAATAGAAAGACAGACTGTGAGACATGGCTTGAGCTGTGTCTGTTGGCTGGTTCCATCGTCAGCGTAAAAGGATTTTGGTGGAAGAATGTTAACATGTTTGGATTCTATTATGCT